>NC_134931.1:18106058-18408683 GCF_051020765.1 Lasioglossum baleicum
ATCCATTGTGTTTCGCAATAACGGAGGACAGTTGCCGAGATGGGACACCACTTTGTTTTTCAAATACGGTTCCCCAAAGTCATAATAAACTGTTTCTGTGAATAATCAGTCACTTGGCTGTGTCATTTTTACGTGAAAAGTATTTGTTGTGAAAAACAGATGTTCGTCACCTTCGTACCTTAATGAAAAAGAGAACCTGAATAATTTTTATTTGTAACGTTTTTCTGTGAAACGGTCTCCATTAAAGGGTCATACAATTAAATAATTCACTTTATAGTTTTATAATTTTATGGATAGCTTTCACTATTGAATTTATAATAGAAAGACACGAATGGTACCAGATATGGAAGAGGAGGACATAAATGGTACCAAATATGGAAGAGGTACCCAAAAATGGCACACTGACAGTACCTGAAATATTTTCTCAGGGAAAAATGCTTCGTTCTCGATCAAATTAGTTTAGCCTACATTGAATTTTTCCGAGGACGGAATGTTATGAGAAAATTACAATGTTGATTGTTTAAGCCGTCGAAAGTTCTTTCGAGCACAAGTAAAATTACCGAGACGCTTAGTTTTACAGACTTCGGAGCACCTCAAGAGACTGTCGGCTAATAACGGTCCATGCAAGGTGAACGTACGGCGAAGTAAGCTGAGAAAAGGAGAAAAAAGAAATTGCAATAAAATATTCAAGACTAATGAATAGGAAGTAGTTTTTCATTGCACGAACTTTCAGCTGACAGGTGCGATATTAAACGCGTCCAGAAAAGTTCTAAATTGAGTTGCCGTATTATACAAGAGACTTAGTACAATACTTAATTAGTGTTCCTTCTAATTACCAATTACTTAGCTCGTACTTTTGGAATCTTCTTAGCGGGAGGAACTTTTAAAATACCCTGACTGTGATAACAAACAGCACGTAAGAATGTTCTGAATAAGAGGTCGAAGGGAAGTCACAAGATGGTTACGGTTTTTGCGAAGGGAAGAGGCGAAACTTTTGGAGCAGAGGTGTTTGCCATCTCTTTAAGATTGATTAAAGTATTCATTCTAAACGTCACCACGGCTGCGCGAGGCGACCTAATAAATCTGAAAGGCGCAATGAAGTATACAGGGGGCAGGAAAGCTGTTTTTGAATAAACTTCCGATGATCGACAGCGCGATGGAGATTGTTTATCGCGTACACCGAAACCCCATAAAATATAAAAATACTTTTTATGAAAACACGGGTTTTTAAGTATTAGGTTGTCCCAAAAGTTTCTTCCGGAATGTGATCCTTTAATATTGCTAAATAAATATTAGGTTGTCCCAAAAGTTGGTTTTCGATGCATGCACATAATGCAAATTCATATTAAGAAGTACTAAAATATTAACATAAACATTATCGTATTGTTTGTATTTATTTACTTATACTTGCAAAAATGCGAAAAGTATGTAGAATTTCTATGTAGAAATTGTTGGGACTGTCGAAGTAAATGTGACGGAATGGAAGTTCAGAAATATTTAATGGTAATTGCACTCCATTTCAATCATTTACGACTTTCTCGGGACGAATTTGAGATGGCACGAGCAGAAAGTAAAGCCGCCGAAATAGTGACGTTAAGAAAGATTGAGATGCACGAGCGGGGAATGAAGAAAACCTGCTAAATTATACGGAAACATTCTTTCTTTGTACTCAGCGAAATTGATATTTAATATTCGAGGCAGTGAAATATTCATCACGTAAAAATAGTAGGCGGCGCTGCGTGGAAAAAAACGGAATTAGAACGGCAGTTTTTGAAGAAATTCATTAATTATGTACGCTTTATTTTCGTATCGTTTATATAAAAAGTTTCGCAACTCGTACTCGTTATATAAAATAATCTTCGTGTGCCAAGTTGATGTGGCTCGAATACTAATTTTATTTATAGTTACACGAGGTTCCTCATTGCTTATTAAATTTGAAGGAGATACTATTTAATTCAAGAGGTTCCTTATTTTTGGTTTAATGTTAAATGGACCCTATTTAGTTTATACCATGTAAATTGACTTTAATGAAAGTGCTTTAAAGAATTATTCGAAAAACTATGACTAAAGTCTTTTTATCGTTTGTCTTTCCAACGTTATATTAAATCAAATTATTAAAATACGTCATCACACTTAAAGAGACGTCGAATACCTTCAAATCTTGCAAAATATGGCATCTCTCAAAATTTTATTATATTTAATTCACAAGTTGTAATACCTTATTTTTTACTCGGTTTGAAAAAATTTTTGTTCATTAATTTTTAATTTGCTACCTTAGTACAACACAGTAGGTGAACAAATTATTAGATCTTCTGGCCCAAATTGATACATGTTTACATTAACACCATCAATTTTTAAATGAAACTCCAGTTACACTGTTTTTTTATTTTCGTATATTCACGTTTAAAAATTGAAAATATATGTATATTTTGCAACACTGTGGCTCTAATCATTTCATCACTCATTGGCCATAAATAATAATTTTTGTTTTAAATACTAGATGAAATACAAATACAAAGATGATACTGTAAGCAGAGAATATGAATAAACGTTATATACAATAGAAGCTAATTTCACATTTTTATTTTTACACAAAGGTTAGCATCAATATATTAAATAAAAATGAGACCTAATAATAATTAATAATTTTATAATTTCACATGGTCCATTTTTTTCTCACTGTATATAAATACAGAGCTTGAAGACGATAGCAGCATGTTTAACAAATTGATGTTTTTGCTGGGACAGTGTGGAGCTCAATAAAATCCGAAGTGATACTTGGCGCTCGAGTATTCGGAGCAACTAAAATGATTAAATCTCATAATACTTGTTAATTGTATGCCTTGACGATCCTTGAATCTACAACGACGGACGCTTTGGCTTTTGCAGGTACTATCGCGCTGAATTCACTCAGGATGAGAGGCCACGCTAAATGTAGCTCGAACCAAGGTCTGAGGCATTGCACCGACCACTTCCAAGGACGATAAACAGTGGAGTAGCGAGCAGTCCCTTTGCATTACCGGTCAGCCTCTTCTAGAATAAACACACTCATACTCGAGTACAAGTGCTTTAACAATCCTGATCACATAAATCGCCGTGTGTGCTCAGCATTGAAATTAATTACATTAAATTCGAAAAAAGACCAACTAACAGTTTTTTTTAAAGTTGCCATTCATTCATAATTACCATGGCTAGACACCGGATCTTTATGCAAAATTTTAATTTTCTACCTGCACTGTAACAAACTGGAGTGAAATAGAAATTCATTTCTTATCTTAATTTAATTTAAAAGCATATTTTAAGAAATGCCTTCAATCTTTAAATGGTGGTTCCAATCCGTCGACAAAATATTCGGCGTCTGCGTGAACAATTTTAGAAAGAAAACACATTTTTCTTCTTTTTCTAAAAGATTTTACGCATTTATGACAAAAATGGGAAGATGTGATGTAAAACAGCAACAAGAGTTTTGCCTCAATTGACGGAAAAATACCCAGAAGTACAGCTAGCTGATTTGATGCACTGTCCCGATATTTTCACGACAGTTTCTAGAGGACTGTTTCGAAAAGCATTTAAACTTCCAGATGCGGTTTATATTTGGACATGTTCCTTTCGTATTTACACCCAGTCGTAATTTTTATGAATATCTCGATAAAAGATAGAAGCGTTCCAAGAGTTATGCATTTGTGCGAACGCACTTTTGGAAAATCAATTTTCTCGAACCACTTTAGCCCTGTAAAGTCGGTCGAAGCTCGAATATTGCATCTGTAGAATCTTATAATCTCTAAACAGCTGTTTACAGACCACAACTCCTAGAGGACCTGTGCGTTCATGTATAGTTGTTATTTACGACATAGGCTCAAAAGTTTTGAAGACATATTAGTGGAGTAGTTATGGTCTAAGACGCTTAATGGAGATAATTTTAACGGAGACGCGTGGACCAAATAGACGGTGAATAGATTTATATAAATAATTTAACAGCCGGATAAAATTAAACGTTGAACTCTGACCACGTAGATTAATATACTTAATTGCGAGATCAGTGGAGAACCTAAAATTACCTCAATTTGTTCAATTTTGAAGTGAATTAAGTCCCAAATATTCTATAATTTGTCCCAATTTGATTACACTCGTTTTATACCCTCATAGTGAACCATCATATCCAAAACATGGTCATGTAGTCAGCTTAAATTCAATACAGCTGTTATAGAAACACAAACATCCCGTTCTATTTAAATATTATTAATTAATATATATTATTTAATAAATATACATGTGTAGGTAAATACAAAGTGTTTTAATTCAAACTTTCAAGAATATTCTCTCTCTGTAATAATATCAATTTCTCCTCAAACCTTTTCGTTATTGTTTTCAAGAATAATACCTGATTGAGAAATAGTTTATAAATATGTTGAGGTAAATTATAATTCTTAAATATACGAAAGCTTCGTCCAGATGCACTCTTATCAACTACTATCTTTCAATATTGTGTAAACAAAAATGTCCACATCATAACAATAAGGTATAAGTTTAAGCTAAATTCAATATAACATTCACTTTAACACAAACCTCTAATTCTGTACATTATTAAATTGATGTGTACAGATAATTATAAATTGTTTTAAACCAAACCTCTCTCCAAGAGAATAATCTGTAATATCAATTCCTCTTAAAATCTTTTTATGACTATTTCTAAGAATAACAATTGATTAGAAAATTTGCTGAATTAAATTGTAATTCTTGAATAAATGTCAGCTCCATTCAGACACATTCTGATTAATAACTGTTTTCAGAAAATATACAGAACAATAAAATGGACAGATTATCGTGTGTGTGTCCAGAGGTCAGTATAAATTTTACTAATCCATACTTGCAAAAATAGACTCTTAGAATCCTTTTACTATTGTTCTGAAGAGTAGATGTTAATTGAAAATTACGCTAATTAAATTATAATTCCTGAATGTATGACAGCTTCATTCGGATGCACTCGCGTCAGTTACTGTTTACAGGCTTTCAGCATATTTTTACGACGCTTCCCTTTTTCACTAACAAAGTTTACACGAATAATACCTCTTCACCGCTTTTACGAGGATTGTATAAATTTTGCCTTCACGACTGCACCCACACAAGACATTGTCAGGTGTCATAGCACAAGCTCAGATTTCCCTCTGTCCAATTTTTTCTTTCACACTGTTAGTTGGTTGCTCGGCCAACCAACACGTTACACCGCGCAGGCAACTTTCATTCTGGGTCACTAAACACACATAAAAATTGCAAACGGTATACGACTTTAACCAACGTTATTAAAGTTCTTATACAGGAATTTCTAAAGGGGTTCCTTTGAAACTTTCTAGTGTCGGTTTTCCTGCAAATGGGGGAAGTACTTGTTTCGCGGATTTGGCGGGAGCAAATTGCGCACCTGTAAAACGAGAAAAAATATCTGCCGGAAATTTTGTCACGTATCGGTACCAAACCCTTGCGGAAATTTGTTTCGGAATACGTTTTACCTCGAACTCGAAAGTTCATTCAACAATTGTAAATGAGAAACAGCGTTGTCTGAGGACACGTGACTTATACAATACACATTTTTAATTCAAGATTAGGTCAAAAGATTAGATCAAAATTATTTACTTATTTATTATTGCTCTAAGAGATTAAAATATAGTATTGCGATCAACCATGAATTTTTTAAGATATCTCTGACAAATCATTTGATCGATGCCCAACATAAAATATTATGTTAAAATGCATTCTCTTGATAATTAGATTTAATACCAGAAAGTGTGAATAAGTAAAAAGGGTTTTTAAAAACAATATTACATCTGTAAATTTTTCATTACTTTTCGTTTATAAATTCATAATTAATTAAAAGTTCGATTTGGAGATTGATTAAAAAATTGTCTATAATAATTATTAAAATATTATTAAAAAGAAATTGGTTAATTGGTTTACGAATTATAAACAATCAAAAGTGCTAAAAATTACAATTTTTCATGATTTTCGGCTTATAACTGCCATTTTTACCACTTTTCATCGTTTATAATTCGTAAAGCAATTAACCAATTTCCATGAAATTTTCAGACCGTATATAATTTATACGAGCTTACAAAACACATCTTTTAAATTTATTGGCCCAGCTGAAAAAGTTGTAAAAATCAATTTATACTATTATTTTTCATAATTCCGGCCAAATGCATTTTTTAAACATATTTATTAGATGTCGTTTATTAAACTAATTCTTGTAGCTATACAGAAACATTTAAGTTATTTGGTCCATTCATATAAAGGTTAGTCTGATTTAAAGTGTGTATGATTACTGCGGATGTGTTTATTTAAACTTTTGAAATTTCCAATTTTTGTAGACGAACTTTAAGAGAAAGTAGAATAAAATAGAATCTTATTTACCGTGGATGTAGCCTTTGCAGATCTGAAATAAATAATAATTGTACTAAATTCTGTCGAATTTTATATTCCACGCTTTTTTAAAAATTTTCAGAAGCCATAAATGCATAAAGATCCGCAATCTAGTGACCAGTTATGCTCCTAACTGTATTATGTATCATGTTTTTGCGTATAATCAACATATTTGATTAACAAAAGATCCCTTCTCGCAACTTTCTGAATGTAAACTTCGCCTATGTTACTTTAGATCTTGTTATACAACAATAATGTCTATCCGTTATCCGTTTACTCATTAATAAGTAACAAAACCGGTCCTTCTTTGTAGCTAAAAACTTTGGTCTGCGCGCTATTAAAATTTGATCTACCGAAAATCGAAACTTCACCTGTTAGTATGCTTCTCGATATATTGATATATGAAAAAGGGTGCCAACTGTCCTCCGAATATTAATAACTGGACTCCGGTGTAGATGCAATTTGAAACAGCGAGTAGATTAAAATAGTATTAATATATTCTTTTCTCTGTATTAAAATTATTAGTGAAAAACATAAATTTATATTTAGCTTCTGTGTCTCGCAATTGATGCACATTTGTATTGCAAAAAGATCCGAAGTCTATCAATTACATAAATATTGTCAAGTCCATCGAAGAATTTATTGAAAACGTTTTAGTTTTATATTGTAATTCCGAAAAAGTTCTATAATTGCCGATAGTGCGTGAATGAGTGATTAGTAAATTGTTAACATAAAACCTTGATCCAGGAAATATTAATTATTCTCGAGGTAGTGTTATCTATAGCAAATATTTGACGCATTAATGCTTATTTATTTCAATTAGCGTTTGAATCGATTTCTTGCAACATTGGCATACATGTCAAAGCATTTTGGATTCTATATGTATATTCAAATGATCTGGCAAACATGCGAAACATCTGATCTGGCAAACATGCTGATTAATATAAAGTATATTAATGTCGAATCAAATATCCTATTTACTTATCATTTTATATGGTATTGAAATCCTCCCTTTTGAATTGGACATTTTTCACTTTGAGTATTAGTCGCAATTGCGACCAATAACAATTAAAAAGAAAAAGTTATTTACACATTAGCTAGTAAACTAATCCCTCTAACATCTCAAAAAAAACTCGAGCTGTTGGGTCGAATTTTGAAAAAGTTATTCGTTTTTAAAAGGTGTACAAATACTTTGTACACCCACTGTGTACACAGCGACATTTAAAGAAAAAGCGCATTTGAATTTTCAGGCATATCGTTGCGTTTACGATAAAAGTGAAGTAGGAGGAAAATCGAGCTTCCTGTACCATTCGACTTTTTCCTGAATGAGTTTCGCCACCGACCTTGGAAACCGGTCCCGATTGCTCACCCGGTGCAACATTTCCATACAACAAAATCGTCCTCTCACATTTCCGAAAATGTCAGGAGGGAAATTCGCGCACGCGTCCTATCTAATATATACAAAAGTGTCAAGATTGGTGGATCATAATAATAAAAATAATAATTTTTTTAATGTGTGTTGACTCCACACACATTACTCGCGCCGCACAGTTAATACCTTTTTGTAGAGAATATGAAGATTCATCGATTGGTGCAAGAAAGACATACGATCCCATTTAAAAAAATACTGATAACCTCCACACACATATCTCTTCTACATTTACAAAAAAACAACCCAGGACACCATAAAGTATGCATCTCTCGCAACCATTCAACCTTATATAAACATAATTCGCTACGAATAATAATAATAATGACGAAAATAGAGGTGGTAATATTTGGTGAACCACTCTGTATATCATGCAGGAAATTAAATCAATAACATCTCGTTAAGTATTAGGTTAAAAATTAGAACACATGAAAATCAATACATTTTTAAGCAAAATTTTATACCCTACCGACTCACGATACAAAAAATGCATCATTCTATTTAAAGAAATCAAAAAGCGACTTCTATATCATGCAAGTTTTTTTCATACTGCAACAAATAACGGAAATATTCAAGGTGGTAGTGGCTAAGTGTCCACTTTGTAGATCCGTCGTGCATTTCCACGTAGAGAGCTTATCAGTGCGCTTATCCACGTACACACGGATCCTATAAACTTTTCCATACAGTGTTCTGTTTGTTTCTCTGTGTACTTCTGTTTCACCGCACACATCGGTTACCCTGTACATATGCAATGCACCATGGCTACCTATTTCCACCTATACAGAGTGTTCGCCAAGTCACTCGCTAGCTTTTTTTCACGCAAACGGCAGTCATTAAGGATTGCACAAAAACTGACTTTTGGAGCAACTGGTTTTGCCATTCTGGTACCTCTGAAAAACCTGTTAAACCGAATTCGTACGAAAGGAAACGAAATGCACGGTGGTTGATGGACTTGTTAAAGTTACAGTTCGAGAAGTTCTTATATTTGCAAATTGCAAACGTCAATTAAAAAGAAGCAATAAACTGCTCTCTGCTGATAAATTTTAATTGCACGAGTAATTGTTTTAATGCGAACTCGTCACTCTATGAAATTGATTCTCGTGAATTTAATCGTGCATTGTAATTGAAACGAAATATTTACACTTTTTATTAAACTTGTCAGTTCATTTAGTGTATGTGGAATTGTAAAAATATTACAGAAACTGCTACTGTTATAAACTAATCTCTCCAATAATCTGTGTTAATTTCAGACTCATTTTTCATCTTTATTAGATAATTTAGTAAACGAATTTTGTCTGGTCATAGACTTTCATGTGATTTACGTAATATATTATTTATGAAAATAAAGATCACCTTTTCATTTTCGCAAGAACAGAACAATCAAAATTGATTCACACGCTGAGCATTTGTTGCAGCAAGGACGTAAAACAATATTTCCAATATTTCTGCGACTAAATTTTCAGAATTTTCCCACGTGAAAACATTTTTATCACTGCTGCATCATGTTTGTTTCGCGTGGTTTACTTCTGCACTCACGTACCATATTTACACGTTTCAATTTGGCGGATAAATTATTGTTATATTTCTTGTATAATTACCGTTGTAACTTCTTCCTTATTATTATCATTACTGAGGATAACCTAAATATTATGAGATATAATTAATGGGCATATGAATACATCATTTGAACAAAGAACTTCATTAATGAAATAATATACACTGCTCTTGTCGAATATTTTCTTTAACATTAACAATTTTAACCTAACTTGTTTAAGCATGTCTTACTTAATTTAGACCATACGACAGAACACATGGCCTATTATTTGTACGCATTAATTTGTCTTAAAAATTTACATTTATAAATAAGTTTGTGGGGAGCAACGTTTTAAAACATTTTATTTGTATATTGTCTACTAAATAAAAATTAACAAATATTAATGCCCTCCTGACTTTAAACGGCGATTTCATACTTCTCCACTTTGGATGTACATCGCGGATCCATAATGATTATAATTATCGAAGTTTGAAACCGGAGTACAGTAGTTTCTCCGTAACTGTCGCATCGTATGACGAGCGACAGTTCGAGAAGAGGTGCTACATTCTTTGTATAATAGTTTGCCGAACGTAGAAAACTAATCAATTATAAAAGAAAATAAAAGATCGTAGAGATCTTTGCGACAGTTACGCAGAGATTCCTGTATTTGCACTTCTTCAATGATTGGAATCATAATAAAACCGTCACATTTTACATCACTGTAACAGATACGCTATTTCTCGAAAATGAACATGAACACCGTTCATGTGTTTGGTGATGTTTTAGGCACTTATTGCGTGGCTATATGCAGAGTGAGGCGGAAATCGTGCAACCGGGCAGAGAATGATCGTACATAAAAAATAGTATTAAGATAGGTTAAATTTTTCCTCTTGCGCAACCAGAAATTTTTGACTTTCTTCTATAAATATTTACCTATTTTCAGCAATAATATTTAAAATTGAAACTAAAGACAAAATATAAATATTTCCAATATTTTCCAAATAAAATACTACTTTCAAAAAAATTACTGCATCAAATAAAATATTTTATTTTCAAAGTTGTACAGATACTTTAAAATAAATATAGGATTATTTACTATTTAAAATACTATTTTCCCCAGCTCTGATTTGAACGCGCTGATGGTGATCACATAGATTCCCAATTCTCTTCACCCCCCTCGAACCTAACCACCAACAAACTAATTAATTATCGGCATAACCGCGTGCATGTGCTGCCACCTAGCGGCGCGCGACCGTCGCTACACACAACATGGCGGCGCTAACCTGTATAAAACACTGGAAATCGCTCAACTTTAAGTACTTATAACTTTTAAACCATTGATCCTCCAGGATCGAAATTTGAAATTCTGACATCTTCTCGCCCAAATCTGCCGGATAACATAGGAAAACGGTAAAAATGTATAGGAGAAAGGCAAAAATTTCTGGTCACGCAAGGAAAAGAGCAGCCAAAAATAGTATTTAAATAATCTACTACATAAAAATGAAGAAATCAATAGGATGTTCTATCTTTTTGTGCCCGACTGTAGTTCCTAAGGGCTGGGAGACAAGAAGCATCGTTCAAACAACTTCGCGAACACCCAGTGTAATCGGCGTGGCACGGTGTCTCGCCGTTGCCGCGATTCGCACGAAGCTACGTGCAACCATCGTGTCGGTGCGCCGAAATATATCTGCCGGGAGCTGTTGTGTTAAACGTGGCCGCATGCGAGGGGGTTGGCAGGTGCGCGGAGGAGGAGGGGGGGTGCTGTCGTGCCCCGCGGCCGTACCCTCGTGGATAAACCGAATTCGAGTGGTGGGTTACAACGAAGGGGGGGTTGAAGGGCGCCGTCACGCTTCGTCTGGCCCTCCGTGAGGTCGCGCACCGTGACCAACAAACTACCACGGTTTACGGGGTGTAACTCGCGCGAAGAATGAACTCGAAAAACGGCCAAGGAAAAAGCCCGGGAAACTACGGGAAACCAAAGGAACCGGACCACACGACGGTAAGACGAAGGCGAGTAGAGAATAGAGGGGAACAGTGTCCGACAGGACGTTGCGGGGGTAAAAGGAAAAAGCGTCTCCACGCGATATCGGTTCCGAAGAAAGTGCAAGCAATTTTATTGTGCTCTATCTGTTGATGGAAGCTCTGATCAATTAGAATTTTTAACGATTTATTTTACGGTATTACAGTTATCAGTGATTACAACTTTCTTTGTAGTTCGTCATTTCCTATTCCATGCCTACATGTTCTCCAATACATTAACGAAACCAAAATAGATTTTCATCTCGGTTTAAAGGAAATTAATAACATACATAGTTATTAGACTCTGTTGAGAATCTTCATCTCGAGTCTGACACGATATTGTAGGGCAAGGGGTTATGGGGGAAAGAATATCTTAAAGAATTTTTAGTAATTTTTTTCGATGAGTGTGAAGGGGATGTGCATCATGTTCGTGAAAAATGTATCCCTATTACTGCGAGGTGTACCCTTGATGGGCCCAGAAGCTGACTTAGATGCATTGGTGACGTAATAGTAATTTTAGTTATTTTATTTGTTAAACTCATTATTTATTTTTTTGTTTGTTAAATTTTTAGTATATTTGTGACATTTCTCTGATTAGAATGACTCCAAACGCGACACCATTTGGATCGTATATACTGGTTTAATTCACGATAGAGTAGAACTTCGATTATCCGAACCCATGATAACTAAATTCTCCGAATAGTTCAATTAAAGCAATGTATATGTATACAACACAATTTATTGCACGAATCAGCAAAGATTTAATCGATCACTGTAGCTGAGGTATTCATGATCCATTGAATAGAGTTTGGATAATCGAGGTTTTAATGTATCCTGAATTCCACAAATAAATATGACGCAAATTATATCGTGTTTGGTGTCATTTGAACCGGAAAAGTTTTACGCATATGCTAACAACAGTTTTATAAATGAATCATTCGAGACGAACTAGTTTTATCATTGGATTAGTATTGCAAGCTTCAGGGCTTTGGTTTCGAGGGAATTACCTTTGAATTTTCCTCGAGTACGCATGCATTTAATTCTGTTGTGGTTGAACTGCTCCCATATAAATAAGGACGACCACGTAGTTATACAATACAAACTCCGATTAATATTTGACTGAGCTTCTGAAAAGCGACCCATTATGGTGAGAAATTTATTCTGGAAATATTTGGTTGGTGCAAAATTAAATTATATTAATTTAAATAATTACGTACTTAATATAAGCTTTAAAATAATATACATATAACAATTAATAGAAGCAATAAGATCAGTTAGAATTATATATTTGTCTAATACTATAAGTGAAACAATACTTTTTAGATATATTTTTGTATTATGAAAAAATGGTACAATATCTTTTAAAATTGTTCGATGCCTTTGATGGCTTATAATAAAGGCTTTTTCCTTCGAAATTAATGTCATTGTAGGAAGATTACATAAAAATAGAACATTACAATCTTCTTTAGTTTGAGATTTTAGTAAAAAATGGTCGGTGCATCTTGTTCGAATCATAAAGAAGTGAAAATAAATTGCACACATAACGCGGGTAAAGAGCAGAATGAAATAAATAATGCATATCGTACAGCGAGATTAATGACTTAAAAAGCAGTAGAAAGATTGCAGAGGAAGGGTAAAGAGGGATTAAAATATGGCGCTCTAGACACTAAGACGGGAAACAAAAATGATCAAACAAGTTGAACGTAAAGGAAACAAGAAGCATCGTTTTTTTTATAAGACGAATGAGATTACATCTGTAAGACCGTGACTCGCGGACTTCGAGTAAAATATTTAATATTGTTAATGTGTATGAAACATCGAGTATTTCATGTAAAAAAGTAAAATAACTAAGCATTTGTTAATATCTGGAGCAGTAATGGTACAAATAAGTAGGTGAAATTTAAAACAAGTATTAGAAGTAACAAAAAAAACGTAAAGTAACGGAAAACAATTATTTAATCATTTAAAAATGATTGAATTTATTAACAGAAGAAATAAATTTCCATTTAATTTCCTTTTCTTGCAAATGATGCGAAAATTTCACAATCTAGTTATTACCATTATCATTAACAGTACTTTGTTTCTGGGTATATTTTCTTTGTTATTATTATTATTTATTTATATACAGAACATTTTGTACATATTTGATATTCGAACAGACAAGAACCATCTTTCGCATTGAAAATCTCCTGAATTATGCACTACTGTTTCTTACAGTCTTGTGTGCTAAATTGAGCTTTCCATCTAATACCAGCACACCACCATTTCTTGGAAAATTTGCTATTCTAAATAATCTCCACATCACCCGAAGTGCATGTTAATAACGTATTTACTAAAGAACTTTAATTAGACTTTAGCAATTTCACAAAATTATGCGACTATACTACGACTAAGACCGAGGACTTTTTGAACCATGCCGATGTTGAGTGACTAGTTAACAACGTAGTGCTCAAGAATAACGAACATAATCGTGAAAGATCATATTAACTAGAATGTGGATTCTTATGCAAAATAAAATTTGTCTCCATTAACCACAAGATGCAGAAAGTACACGAACAATTATTTCTTTCGTAAACAGTTCAACAGGATTTTGAAATTCTTCAAATGTGTTTACAGTATAATAAACACAAAATAACTTTGAGGACGAAAATATTCTTTTTAACGTTTCATTAAACACCGAAAATGTTGATCATTTTAACAAACAGTATCGTGTAAAGTAAAGCTCGTTTAAAAATAGCTTCATGAAAATTTTTCTTATTTTCTTATCAAAATTCGACCATTATCGTAAATATAGCCACGCAATAAATATTTCCTTGCTTTCACAGCTAATTACTAGCAATAAAGGAACAATCATGGCAGCCACTGAAAATATCGTAGGCAACATGTAAACCAAATTTAAACCACAAAACGAGGTTTCAAATTCCAACAAACGGGATTACAGAGAAACAAAAACATCGAAATGTTAACAAGTGGTCTTGTTGTACACGGGCCGAAATATTGAAAAAGAGTGAGAGGGGGGAGAGAGAGGTTGTTATTCAGTGCATAAAAATTTATAAGAAACGTGAATGGAAAGTTTGAAATGAAGTTTTGAAGTTTTGATCACTAATGCTTTGACATAGTTCGGTTAACTTTCATGAGTTTTCTCTGGTAAATACGTAAATCCTATACATATATAAAGCTCAATTAATGCATAACCTTGAATTTTTTGAAATTGTAACATGCGGCGTTTTTCCTGTCAGCCACGGAGTTAAAGAGAAACTTTAAAGTTATTTAAGAGAACGGTTGACTCGATATAGTTCCTTCGAGCCTTTGTTCTTCCCGATTAAATCTATAGGATGCATTGAAAAATAATATTTGATCTTGAACATAGAGGACACACAAAGAAACGTACAGTGTCTTATCTTGTCGGCCCTGTGTATAGTTGAAGAGGACCAAAAAGTACGGGGATGTAGAGTCTATGAGATATACGCTGGACGGAAAGTTGTAAATGAAAATTCGTCAGCCGGTGTAATTGGAAACACGACGATCGTGAGATGGAAGTGCTATTATACAACGGAAGGCGGAGGGAACGATTAAGATGCTTGTACTATCTGCACGGTGGTGGTCCGTACTACAATAGTGGAGATGGTTTCGCGGTCTCTTAAGGGAACCCGTGTCGAAACCGTTCCACGTCGAGTTCCTTTCTGTATTACACGGTTTATCAGAGACGCGGAGCCTCGGTCAAGGATGGGACGCATTCAGAGAACCGGGGTGCCGGTTGCCGGACTCGCAGGAACTATCGATCGATCGATGGATTTTACTTGTGCCTTCGTCTCCTCGGCCAACCGAAACGTGCCTTTTGTCCCCGAGAAAACGTGTATCAGAGAGGGAGAGATTGAGAGAGAGAGAGAGTGCGAAAACGGAGCGGAGAGGACACGCTCGCCGCGAACGTGTGTACGTACCTCGAACAAAGCGGGATTTATCGATTTCACGTCCGTTCGATTTTCTTATCTCCCTTCCACACTAATAACACCTTTGCATGGGGCCAACGGTTAATCACAAAAAAAAAAAACGTTTTAATGCTCCGATCGAGTCGCCGATGTACCTTCAATTGAGAAATTGGAGCGCTAAGAGGATCGCTTTTGTCTATTTCATGAAATATTAATTCCCTTTCTATTTCACCCCCCTCTCTCTCTCTTTCTCCCTCGCCTTTCTTCTCGGAGAGAAATGGAGGCGCGATTTTTTCACGAGAAATTCTCTGAATTCTCTGCCGCGTGGTCTTCCTCAATTTCGCAACGTAGAACGGAAACATGGCTGGGCACATTGTCACTCTCGGTTTTAACACGCTGGCCGTCCGCTGTTGTTTAACACTTCTGCTACCGTCAAGTGATTTACAGCGCATCCAAAAAGTATTCGAACGCTCAATTTCCGATTCTCGAGAAATTGTTAATATTTGAACTCTGATAGAAAAAAAATAGTAGTAATAAATTTAGTTCAAATGAACGATGACAAATGTTTCTAGGGTGTTTATGCGTGATTTAGTAGGTTTAGCAGGAAAATACAGATTGAGTCGTTTGCAAAGGCTCCAAAAGAGTTTTTTATGGATGAATCGATTATCAAAATGAAGATTGTGTCTCCCCCTTTATAACTTGATTTACGATTTTCGTTTTTTGGCTGTTTTATAGAACATAATTTAAATGATTTAAACCAATTTAGATTATTGCATAGAAAGCAGTACAACTTGTATTCAAAGTTTAACAAACCGATGAACTGCTTAAATGCTCATGATCGACTTAAACAATTTTTTATTTTGCATAAAGAAGGGATTTACAAATATGAATTATTCAGCTTTCTATCACGTTGATTCTGTATGATTATGCGAATGTGAGACCAGGAGACAAATTAAGTTGGGAAAACGAGCATGCGAAAGGAGTAAAATTATTTCAGAAATAATCTGTTTGTGAGACAACAAGTTTATGTGATAATGTATTTCATACGTAAATTGAATTTATTTATTCGTAATTAAACGATTTATTTGATATTTCATGTAACACTGTCGAAAATGTTGGAGTTTAAAATGTACTGAATAAGTTAGCGAAGCATAATTATCAAAATGATAACATTTTAACTCATTTTGGAAAACATTTCCTTAAATAATCGGGTCTTTCATGTATTACTTTAATAATTTACTTACTTATATTACTTCCTGTAGCGTTATATGAAATATTTACTCGTAAACAATTTTTTTTAAAATTGAAACTTCCCAAAAACGTTCCTCCCAAACGAACTTTCGCTTCTCATGCTACCGGAAACAATATACAAGTAAAAAGTTCAAATAAATATTGTAGTGTTTTTGTACGAACTGCATTGCAGAAAATAAAAATGTAAACCAGTAGCAATTTCACTCGGAAACCAAGTTATTTTATTAAGAATTAATCCACGAATTTGAAGAATCACTAAATTGCATCTTCGTGTAACTTAGTGGAAAAATTGAGTTTAAGAGCGTGAAAGTGGGGACTTGACCTTTTAAAACGAGCACCGACAGAATGTTGTAAGTATTTTCTACACGAAGTTGTAGACGTTTACAGATCCACGATTTTTCAGTTATAAATAATTAGATTGCGGATTTTTCTACATTTATTCGAAACAATAAAAACGGTTTAATAATTCAAACTGTCACGTTATTTTCAATTAATCAAAATTCTTAAGAAAACAAGTGAATGTTTATTTTTATTTTGCATGAAGAATAAGAACGCATTCTACGTATAGTTTACTGACCCTTGAAGACTGCAAAAAATTGTTATCTAGAAGAATACAATAAAATTAGATTTTAAAAATCTATTATTTATACTATTATTATTCCAGTAGTGTATATGTATCATTTAATTCTAAACAAAAGTTCCTTTTTATACACAATTGTTTAAAATCTTATTAATAGGCTTCCCGTAAGCAAAAGATGTTAACAACACTTCTTGTTAAGTTATAACTTTCGGATAGTTACGATCAATCATAAATATTTACGTTCGTGTATCAAATTCCAAATATTTGATAGAGAAAAACACAAGTTCTGAACGCTTCACGAGCATTCACTATTTCGTACGTAAAATAAAATTCTGGAAAATTGTTTCCCATATTTGTTTATAAAAAAAAATATGACTAAACCATCTGCACGGAAATCTAGAAACTGTTACCATGAATATTGAAATTAACTAAACGGTGATTGTAGTCGTGCTGAATGCATCGTAAAAAATGAATAGAAAATTCTACGAAATTCAAGTTGCCCCTTTGATAAAATTATTTTATCATATAAATAAATGTAAGAACAATCATTTCTGTGCATCCAACTTTAGTCCATAAATTAATCAACGTCGATAAAAAATGCAAAAGCTCTGTTTCTTGTTTTTAGTTTAACATTGCGGCTGACTGTTTATACTTGATAATTGACTAATCATATTATATTTGTTTATCAGCGTCGAATACAATTTTCTCGCTGGGCGCGTACCTTTCAACCGCACAATCCGAATAAATTCTTACTAAAACGTTATGCTAATGAATGCTGCAAGCTGATGACGACTAGACTGCGTAGTTTTATGGAAATGAAAATTTTCCTTCGCTAATAGTTTCAGTAGATTAATAATACAGTAAGAAAAATGTTACACCACCAAATGAAATCCCATTCCTCTATGAAGGCTACAAATATTGAATGTTATTCCCGTAAAACATTGCAAGAATTTCAGCGAATAAATAACGCAGAGTGACGTTTAAAATCGAGTTTTCCCCCATTTTATCTGCCATTGTTATCAATTAACGCGCGTAGCAATATAATAGCAGCGAGGGAATAAAATTGAAGACACTTTTTAATCTCATGTGCTACTTTGGACGAACCAATTACGTAAAATTTTCACAAATTTTTTAAATGGAACTGCTCGCGCGAGATATATGGGTCTCTTCCGGCTTTCTATTCTCTTGGCGACTGTAAAACCAAAGAGAAACATTATTTAAAATTGTCTCGGTCCAAATTATTCCATATTCCGTACCTTCCCTCTATTAAATGTTCAATAATGACGGTGTTGCCCGCCGTAGTTTATTTTTACACGGAAAAATATTTGAAAAGCACGGAATGGAAATTTTTGGCGTGGAATTTTGTTTTACAGCTGAATTCCACTGCGCTATTATACACGTATTACTGCATTAGCAAATGATAACTCTTTTATTTCTTTAATGATGAAGACTATTGAGCACGGTAACTTGACCACGTGGTTAGTGAAATTGTAAAAAATTGAAAAATTAAAAATTGTAAAATAACAGGGTTCGTTCTATAATTAAAAATAATACTTCTTAATGGAACATCTCAATCAACCCTTAAACCTCCGTATACATATAAAATCACGATAAAACAGCAATTGATTTTGAAATTCGATTTTTCCAAAAACGACGGCCCTGCGAAAAGCTTTGTGTACCTATTTTCCATTTGTTTTCGCATGCAAAATTTCACGTTCGTGTCCATTACACCGCAATACTTCAAACACGGCGTTGATTTAATCATAAGATTTGTAAATCGCGATTTTTTTTGTTCACGTACTGTAAACTAACAGCAGTGTGATTCGTCGAATAATATTTTGAAGTGCCGTATAACAATAAAATAATCTCTTAAAATTACAAATTCCACGATGCTCTCCCCGCGATAAATAATGCAACAGCAGTTAGTGGATTCGAAAGATACAACTGCCTCCATTTATTTGGCACGGACACGGTTTTACATTTTTGAATATATTTTTTAAAATATCGGCAACATTCGTTTGAAATATGTTTTCATATTTCACGCGGTTCGCAAAATGCAACGAAAAATATTCTCGAAAGTGGTGCATTAACACGGTGATATAGCGCATAACGGTTATTAAAGCACGTGACACGTACACATGAATATGTATAGAAGGACTTTTATCGAATACGTGAAAAAATGCATTTTCTTTACACCTTTAATTGACATTGTAATGTGTCACGCGACTGTATACAAATTTCATTGTCGACAACATTATTCATTATAGTCGTTATTATTTCAATGAGTGAATTAAATTCAATCGACTACTATTTTCTTTTTAATGTATGTCTTTAATAAACCACGACTGACGTATTGGTGACATTTTGTTTATTCAAAAATTCACGATTTATTATTTAAATTCTCCTCCATACAACTACACATATACTACTATTTTCTTTTTATTTATGTCTTCAATAAACCACTACTAACATATTAGCATCATTTTTCTTAAAAGAATGAGACCAAACATGCTATACATAATTCGGAGAATATTTATATGTTTAATTCTCGATTCATTATCTAAATTCTCCTCCATACAACTACACATATACTACTATTTTCTTTTTATTTATATCTTCAATAAACCACTACTAACATATTAGCATCATTTTTCTTAAAAGAATGAGACCAAACATGGTATACATAATTCAGAGAATTTATATGTTTATTTATATGTTTAATTCCCGATTTATTACCTAAATTCTCCTTAATCCATCTATACATATGCAATCTAATTTAATGTAATACCGTGACTGGTTTAATCCAAATACTTATGTTCCACTGATTGAGTTAAATGATCGAGGTTCCACTGTATGATCGTAATTGCATCGTATTGGACATCGTTTCAATCATAAAAATGTCACAGATATGTTGGTAAAAATTCCATAAAAAAATTAATGAAAACCTAAAAATTTGCATCACTAATCTAGTATCGTCGCACCGATAAGCTGATGTCATTGTTTATCGGTTGTTTCGTATAAACCAGTGGACGTGGATAAAAATTTATATTAAAATCCGTAGTCTGCTAATAAAATTCAGTAATTCGTGTCATGGATCATTGTACAACTGCAGAATAGTCTGAATCTACGATAAGCCAAAGCTATTTTACAGGGCACGTCGCGGATTTTGACTGCAACGAGTTAATACAGTCTTAATTTGAATTAGTATCGTGGAATGTTAGTGAAGTAGAAGGCCAGGTAATTAGAAACAATGATAAACGATGAGTAACTAACGTGGAGGTAAAGCAAGTTTAATGAAGAGGCAACAAACGGATCACCTATTTCGTTCATAATAGTGATTCCACACCGGAGGTATTATGTAGATCCTTTCGATTCCACTTTCCACGATTACACGACGAAACGAAAAGCTATTCAGTGATATCACGGTTACGACCGAGATCTATTACCCGCACTGAGTGAAGTTAGGTACTTAATTAGGAATTGTGTCCTCTGATAACCTGTCTCGCGCTTATCGCAACACTACAGTTTCAACTGGAATTACGCGATTCGATGCGACACTTGTTTTAAATGGAATATTTCCGGGATACCACCGCTGAATAAATCTCGGCATCGAAATTAATCCGGATCAAAAATTATCTAACATGGTGACTGTCCTGAATTGGCTCGACTAAACAGACTGCAAAAAGATTATTTGATTACTCTACTTATCTTTCAATTTATTTCGTGATCGATTCATTATTTGACCCAGGAAGTAATAAAATCGTTTTTTAATACATTTTCTAAAAGTGTTACATCTCATAAATGAATTCTGAAGTTTTGATTGTGGAAACAGTCAATTTCTTTTGCTTTGCTTAGTCGCCATCTTGTCAAAACATGTTTTCTTCAACTTCGTTTTAGTACAAAAGATTTGCATAGCTTATGATAATCTCTGATTTTTATTTTTAAGATCAAATTTTAAGATTGAAAGGTGAAATCAAAGATTATCATGTTCTATACACGTATAAAATGTAATGGCATTTGCAACACTAAAGAGAGAATTATATAGAAATTATACTGTTTTCTTGAAATATGATCAAATATGTATGCAAGATATTAAGCTGCTTGATCTACATTAATCAAATAATTTTTTATCTGATAGACACTATGTGCTTAACAATTAAATTTAAAATCAATTGACAAAAAATGTTTAATCATTTTGTAATTTATTTCGTAATTATCCTTGCAACCCTTTGTCGTCGTCATAAAAGATTAAAAACTCATACATGTTGTCCACGCATATTTATTGTAAATATTGGATATTTATTAGCGCGGGATAATACTTTGTATCAATTGATGTGAACTGAATCATATTCATATTTATTGGATTGGATTTAAAATCTTCATCACGTGTCTGACTCGATATTGTAAAATAAATACGAAGAGTTAAAGTACTCCGTCTCAATAATAATATGTATAATACAAAATTAAAATAATATTATTGAATAAATAAAGCTGTTGGATTATTCCTACAATCAGCTACATTTCACTGGAGAAACGCTAAAATAAACCATAAAAGATATTAAAAATGTTGTTAAGAGAAAAGTTCTTTGACACGAAGACTGATATTATTTTGTGCAGAATTTCTCAATGTTTTTACATATGCTTCAATTTGTAACATTCTGGTATAATGCAAAAATATCTTATAATAAAAATTAATGAATTCTGAAAGTACCTACATGCTTCAAACTTAAAAATGAGTTCAGGTATATTGTTATACCATTTTTTTGAAAAAACTAATTTATCATAATACATATATTGACAATTTCTCAATAATAAGAAATTTAAATACTTTTTGGATTCACTGTATTTTTTTTCATAATTTCAATTAGTTGTAGATAGTATAACATTTTCTTTATTGTATATTCTTTACATGTTTTTATAGTTATGCACTGAATTGACTAATTTTGTTAAATGAATCCATAGCAGACTAGTAACGTTCATTCGTAAATTGCTTTAAGTGGTTGTAACAATTTTTTAAAAAATCGCACTAGTATTCGGGCACACATTGTTAGGCTCTGAAGTTTCTCGGAAAATATTGTCGACGAAGGAAGCATTGTTTAATTACTTTGGAGCGTACCTGGCATCCCCGTTTTCTTGAACGTATTTCCACATGGAAATATTTAATTCGTTTCTTGGAATCGTCCCTGCTAATTCGGGAGATTCGTATTGCTACGGAACGCTCGATATCTCGCCCATTACAGAGGTTCTGCGTAATATATCGGACGAATACTAATGAATGCTAAATTAAATCTGGGAACGTGCGCCGGCAATGTCGTTCCAGAAAAGTGGAAAAAGGGGAAAGGGGTGCGACTACGCTCGCAAAGTTCGGACCATTATCCGGGACGCGTTTCTTGGAATTATCGGGGTAGGGGGGTCGGATTTTTAGGCGCTATGTTACGACGAACGTATACACAAGCGAGAGGAAGTGAATAAAGAGAGGGTAATCCTCTTGTTTATGTCCCTGGAATCGACTGACTCGGAAGAAAATGCGCATCGCAACGACGGAAATTAGAATTCTTTATCATTGCTGTTTCTAACAAGCGAGCGAACCCAACTCGTATTCGATTTCGATAAAATTTACATGGAAAGCAATTCTCGGGAAATTATGAGTCGCTGACGGGCCACATAGATTAACAACTATTCGAATTCGCTTATATTTTATTGTATAAAATTATTTTATTACAGTGTAGTAAGCATAATTTATTATATAAAACACTTTTGTGTTTCGCAAATTTCCCTAATAACTGGGCTGAAGGTACTCCGGTTTTTCATTTCTGAAAAATCAATTTATTGCTTTTCACTTTAAATATCAGTGTTGGTAAAGTATATGTGCAAAAGGGTGTGTTCGAATTCGCAAAATGAACGTGGTTACAGGCTTCTGGAGAACACAAGTCGGTCCATATTTTATAAACAAATTCGAAACCGGGCAAATGATGACTCCTAATTTGACAAGCGATATACGATATCACATTTCGAACAAAATTGCAAACATCGACATCAAAAAGCGATCGATTGTTATGATTGAGTGACCCAATTGCAAGAGAAACGGATCCAGGGCTGTAAATATAGTTCTAATTTTGAAATAATTCGATCTACCCCGATCTCGAACTCATCGTTTCGCACTTTGGAACAGTCCAAATTCGGGAACAGTCTGAACCGTCTATCTGGATTTTTGACTTATCGGTTTTTGATTTCCCCTTCGATTTTTTAAAACGTTTAGCACGTACTTCAACTCTATCATAATTTCATTAATTTCAATAATATATTATATATAATATATTCAATAATAACTATTTAAGGGTAGATGGAGGAGAGGTTCTTCTAGTACCAGATACATAAGTGTTACTTTACAATATGAACATGAGAATTGAATTCAAACTTTGTTATTCACATGCAGATTCTTCAGCAATATCATTCGGTATAATGGTTTCTGTTAGGTTAGAATAGCTTTCAGAGTTTGCATTCGTTCTATTGTTGATTCTACTATTAATTCTTCCTCACTCTTTTCGTGAATAAAATCTGTATGTTCTGTTTTAATTGGTTAATCCATTGAAAACGTGTCGAAATTTTACTGTTGCACATATACTCGCACCAACACAAGGTTAAGAACGGACTGGCGCATCAACAAAACGCTATTTAATAGCGCAGATAGCTAGGAATTCGAACGCGATTTCTTTTCATCAGCAGGCGAGCTACCAGAAAATTGTGTTCTAATTTTTCGCGTGGACCTATTTTTAGGTTTTACTACTGGTTCGCTGACAGCCTTGTATAATAGGGCCTCGATTAACCGGCTTAATTAGGAGGCAGAGTTGCTGAGCAAATTCAGAGTCCGTGGGTAATCTCTTTACATGATAAGAGATGTCCTCATTACAATTGTAGATTCGTTTTTCAATTTGACAATAATGGGACTATCCGACTTTTTCCAATGCGATTGCTTTCTAAATCAGATCCGTATCGTTACAGAACGATTTCACGTAGATACGACTTAATTGCGAACGTCCGATTAATAAGACCTCCTTCGCTGTTGTTCAAATTGGAGCTAAAAATATTTTACCGTGCTCAATTCTTTAATAGACTGCTTGAAAGCCACCTCCTTGAGTTTTCAATTTTACAGTTTGCTCATGATCTGATCCATTTCGGAATAAACTAATATTTCATAACATTCAACTAGCATAACAATTTAATTTTAAAAGAAATATTTTCATTTTCCGGATCTTGCAATTATAAACGATTTTTACAAGAAGTACAGTTTACGTTCATGTTTACAACATATTTATAATTGCTGTGTTCTTGAATTTTCGTAACTGCTTAGTTAAAAAATAATTATTATTAGGCGATAGAAAATATCAATTAACTATTTTGGATATCGAGAAGATCAATTGCGCTTTATATATGTTTATCATTAGAACAAGTTGAAACAAAATGTTTCATTTTTCTAACCAAGGGAGATTTCCTCGGACATTTTTTCTATTCGAAAAATTAAAAGCTCTCGGGAAAATCAAACTATACCACACGACAAAGCGCACATTCTTATACTGGATTCCATCAGGAAAGTTAGAACGCAGATTTCGTTTCCGATTGAGGAAATAAAATAGTTCCGCAAGAGACGAGGTATAATACTCATTGCTGTGCTTTATTGCGCTATTTTCTGTCAGAATCTTCGACGATTGTTGAAGCAAACGCCTAGAAGATACTAGCGTATTAAACGTTAGTGCTAGTGCCTATAACGTTCTCCTACAGACGTCTGCGTTGCTCTACACCTCTACACTATACGGCAAACGCGAAGCGATTGAGGATCGCTGGCAATAGCTCATGACGTTCAGAACTATTTCATCTTGTCAGTGTTAACGTATCTTTGAAAACAACACAGGTACAAAATAGATACAAAAACGTTATATAGGTGAGTCACCCTGTATTTTCGAGGTTTCCCGAAAACTATGAGCCGTTTTGGTAAAATGACTTGTGCGTAAGTAAATGGCCGCCAGCGTGCACAGGTCCGCGTAAAGCAGTGGAACAGGAACAAATAAAGATTCGAAGAGCGCGCTATGTAAAAATCAATACAGGTATGTATTCCGCGGGCGCGTTTCTGCATTTTATAGTTTCGCCGGCGGTATAGATAGGCGGGCTGGTAAGGGCCAAGGTCTGCGTGGGCAAGAAGCGCGAAAAGAAGCCGAGGAAACCGGAGGTCGGAAGGAAGGAAAACGCCGAGATCTGACTAGGGTATGCTTAAATCCCCACCAGGTCTTGAGAGTTTAGTACGGCATCTGCAGAGCTCTCGCACGGAAAATAAATTCTGGCCTGGTGGAAAACTAGTTGAAGAGAAAAGGACCGAGAGCGCGCGTCTGACACGAGTGCAACGGAAGAGCGTCGCACGTGGAGCCGAGGGAGAAAGAGAACACGCGAATCGTCGCACACAGACGGAATCAGATTAGCCGATGTACTTCTCTTGGCGGGCCACCCAGCTTCTTTTTATCTCGACCGGAAAAAGCAACCTGTTTCGTGTACGGATACGCACCAACACGAGCGCGCACGCTGACGACAGCCGAGCCAATGACTTGTATTTCCGCGCAGAAGAGGCTCCAGGGGCCCATGTAAATGAATTTAACCTAGCACACCGTCTCATCCTTGCCTTGCCCACCCACCGCCGTTTCTCTTCTCGCTATCTAGCCATCTATCTATCTGTAATTCACTCCTATAATCTTCTCGCCCCCTCCTCAAAACATTCTCTTCCACCGACCTGCTCAATACTCTTCTGCTACCTTTTTTTCATTAACGTTCACGGTACCGTGTTTCATATGTGGGTCGCGAACATTTGGAATAGATAGTTAATGTATCATAAGTGTTTCCAGCGTTATCCTGTACAAGATGGTACTAGATTTACCGGCAATTAAAAAGCTTATGTACATGCAGAGTACTTACACGTACAGTAAAACCTCGAGTGCACTTGTGCCTTTAGTTACAGTGCTTATTAATTTGTGCAATAAATCGTGTTGCATACGTATCATCAGATTGGACAGTGTATTAAGTACTGCACGACGATGTTAAAAAAAAATGTATTAAAAAAACTTTTTAAAAACCACCTTACTTATATTAAAATGCACTAAAAAGGAGAAAATAATTTTTTTTAGGCATTGGCGACTATAAATACAACCGTGGAGCGCTAAACTATATTGACGTAATCTTCGTGGGAGCTCCACGCTTTTATTTATAGCCACTAATGTCTAAGAAAATTATTTTCTCCTTTTCACTGCATTTTAATATAAGCGTGGTTTTTAAAAAGTTTTTTTATATATTTTTTATTTTCTACTTTTTAGTCTTTTTTAAATGGAACGAAAGATGGTATGAAGTACATATGAGGTAAGCAGTAGACTGCGGATTTTATGCATTTGTGACGAAGATTGCTTGAAATACGAAACTGCGTCCAGGAAACTGTGTACAAAATTATGATGTCCAGTTTATTAAAATTATCAGAGCAAAACTTATTGTGTCTTTCAATTGACGCAGACAATTCTTATTCTGACATTTAGCTGAAATCGACAGACAAAGCAAAGCATATACCTGACTCCTAAAATTCAAGAAGAAAAACCGCAATGGTGTTTTCGCCAATCCAATATTTATTTAATCGCAAACTCGTTAGGAGGAAATAATCTCGGACCAAGCCTCGCAGAACTTCCTATTTGCCTGAAAGTAGATTTAACGGCTGTTCGGTTTAAATTCCCGTGTAAAACGGATGAGTATCATGAAGCGGGCCGCGTGCAGACGATTGCCCCCCTTATTCCCTTCTGCTTTCCTTTATTTCAATTTACTTTATGTCATCATTTTCACATTGCGCCTCGGTGCTCGCCCCCCTCCCCACCCCCTTAAGTCACTCCGTTATACGAAATCACGATTAATCCGAGCGCGGGTGAAGTAGATCAACACCAACCCCCGTGCAAACTTTTAACTATCATGGAGCCGGAGCAGGAAAGCGGCAGGAAAGTTTCGCGGAGTTCGTCTATCCGGTAAGTTTCGAGAGTCCGAGATATCGTCGAGCCATCAGCTGCCCTTCTACACCCCTAACCTTCTCCAGCCCTTTCTCTCCCTCCCTCTCTCTCTCTCTCTGTCTGCCTTCGTTCTTCTTGCCTGTTCCACAGACCAGACCGCTCGACGTCTCCCCTTCCGCTTCTTCCCTCTACTATCGTGTCCTTTCGAGAGCCAAATTCATGTCGGATGTTAGAAGAAACCGTAACGTACGCTCCGAGTGTTCACCGTCGCCGAAATTCGCAAAATGCTCCCCGCGGACCGCAATATGACACTCGAAAAGTATTTTCCTTTGCTTTATCGCACTCCCTCGACTTTCCTCTTTTTTCCAGAGGAACGCGATAGTCCTCCTCCTCCGTCAGTGTTGACCAAGGATTGGAAACAGTTATAATCGGGGACTTAAAACCGGTATGATTGTGACACCGGTATTGCACTAATTCAAGGCGTAACCGATATAATACCGAAATCGTCATACCTACTCAAATTACAAATCCTTATAAAGCCTGGAGACGAATTATGACAAAAAAATATATGGTTCCATTACAAAAAAAATTAATTTGACTTTGAAATTCCCCCTCCCCCCAATTCGGGTCCTGAAAAAATTACAGCATATGATTGTTCCCTTCATGTAGAACAATTTTTGTAAACAAATTTTTTTCGTAACTTCAGTGCGTTACGAGATATAAACGAAACACCCTGTACAAAGGGTCTTCCATTAAGGGGTGTCATTTTAAGTTTCGCGCTATTTTTGTATTTGTGAATAGCAGAGTTGTTCCTCTTCGACACGTGGATAGTCAAATTTTAATACATTGAAAAATTGTAGAATTTGTAAAATTGTAAAAAACTGGTAATGGTAAAAAATGTAGTCTGTATTATACGTACCCATTTTCGTCATAAATGCATAAAATCCGTGAAACTACATTAAAAAAATAAGGGAATAATTTGATACAAAATTTTTTATTCCGTAGCTTCATTTCGATAAACTCGAATTTGAAGACGCAGAGAATACGCGTGCAATTATGTAGGAATCGTCTGACGCGTCTGACAATAGCCAACCTATTCTACTGGCTGCATGTGCCAAAGCACACGGAGTCGGCGGATATTTAAACTCGATTGTCTCGAAAACGAGGCGTGAAACGAGGAAATGTTATCCCTTTTTCTTGATTTATTTTTACACGTAGAGTCATTATAGTGTAGAATCATTAATATAAAATTTCGTAGAACTTCAACAAGTACAATCTTATTGAAATATTAACATTTTCGTATAGTCTACTCTATTCAAAGTGTTCATGCATATGCTAGATAAATCTTATTTGGTTTAAAGCAATAATTGAATAATAATTTACAATTTGAAACCTTCAATTATTCGGTTTTTCTGCTAAAGCTATCACCTCGCGCTGTCAAGTTAATTTTGGTATTAATGAATTGATATTCTGTGGAGTTAATCTCATGACAATCGTTTTTAAGCAGTCGAATAATGCCAATCACCGATAACCCTCGCGACATTCGATGTTGTTAAAGGAATTAAGAATATATATTGTCAATATATTAAAATTAACAATTTAAAAAATGTTGGTACTGACGTGTATTGATGACTTTAAACAATTGAGTAATGCCACTCGCAACATTCGAAGTTGTTAAAGGAATTTAAGAATATATATTATTATCAATATATTAAACTTAATAATTTAAAAAAGCGGCTTGATATTCTCTATCTAGTATCTGAAGCAGAAGATGTTTATTTTGTATAAAGATCTAGTATTTCCAATGCACGCTTTGTTCTCTTGCTTTTGTTATCGATTAGAACAGATTATTCGTTCGCCCATTCGGTGAAATGCACTGATATCGTGACAGCGTTTATACATATAATATTTAAGGAATAATTATTCGAGAATGACGTAAATTTTTACCATAACTCGCATACAGTCTTCGCTATACCATCATACTGACACACAGATTCTATCTCGATAATTTGCTGACTGCACAGTTCAAGCGCTTTTTATGCGTTCGACCGTTCAATATGTGATTTTTACGATTTTTTTTTTGCGCGCGGAATACTAGTCCGGACACCGTTTCGAACCACCTCTCTCAATTTTTGAGCGATTTAATTTTAAATGGAAAGGTTAATAAATGTTCGACTTTTTTAAATATTCTGCGCGGAAAATGTTTCCAGCGGAAACTAAAAGCGGTTTCATTGTATATACTTCTATGGCATTGTTGGTTACTGGACCATAAAACAATATAAATAATGTCGATGTTGATACAAAATCTTATTTCATTTAATATTTAGCAGAGATTAATCAATTACAAATTAATTCCAAAGAGAGCACACTAAATATCAATAACTTCTGTTTGGATTATGGCAAAATAATAAATCTTCGCCTATGAACTAGGTGACGATATTTATTAGTTTAAAAATGCTTGTTGGTTAAAATTTCAGATACTCTGAAAAATTACCTGAAAATTTATATGCCGAGAATAAAAATAAATCATGAGATTTACTATAAAGCTACTACATATATGAAAATTCACAAAAATTGAGAACATGGTTGTTATTATTATTGAAATAACAAAATTCATTTTAATGTTCTTAAAAAATTGTTTATAGATTTCTGTATAATCCCGTAATTATTTTTACTTGATGCAGAAAAATTAATATGGGAAAACATGTAAACTACAAAACGAGGTTAATGAAATTTGTAAAATTAAAAGTTGTACACAACATTCTCCCATTGCAAATATATAAAATATATGTGATGTATGAGAGCAATACGTCTCTATTCTGTCACATGCTGCACAGCCATACACCAAATTGCCATTTCCACCGCTTTGTATATTTTTTAACCTTATACCGAAACCATTTTATGGAAAGATTAACCTATATTGTTTCAGAAAAATATAATATAAAATAGAAATTCAAATGTTAATATTTAACAGTAGTCCAATCCATTCAACACCTAACATTTATGTTATGAAATATATATTAATTTATTTACGTAAAGCCGTTACAAATATGCATACACATATTTTGTATAATATGTGCTCGTACATTTTCAAGAATATTTGTGTTTGACGACTGAGAACCAAGTTTCAATATTTAAACGCGCAATATTTTATATTAAACTGCACGTTTTTTTTTTGCAGAAATACTATCATTTTGTAATCCTGGATTTTGGTCTCTATGTACTTCTCTTTTTTAATATGAAATGATACAAAATGGACGACGGATTTATATAAAACTATTCCTTTTGCGAATAAATATAAATCTATCACGAAAGAATGTTAAAACAAAGAGCAAGAGAAACAAACGTATACCTACAGGTCAATTTATAAATAACAATTTCTACGCTGGCTGTTTATTTGAAAATTATTTGAATTAATGTGCAAGTCAACATACATTCCCAGTAATTTATTATTGCTTAACATAAATTTGTTTTATCGAATTTTTGTAAACAAATTCGGAAAGTCGTCAGAAATAATTTTTTCAAAAACTCTCTTATCAATACAAGACACCAACTAGATTCCGTAATTAAACATTATAAAATATGAATCGCATGTTCCACACATTTTTAATGATTACACGTGTCATAGTTAATTATTCAGCAATTTAACACGATGTCTGCGGTGCCGGTCACCCGAGACCAATGAAGGAGTATCCCATTTTGAGGTTGCATTATCCCGAGTACTGTCCCATTCCATTATTTTAAGTTGAGATTTCATTGTTTGCATTTTAACTTGAAACGCAATGGAAACGTTTATTTAAAACAGCATTAAATTCTATGTTAAAACATTTCTTGTCGAAGCGGAGGATTTTTAAGGCGCTAGCGACGATAATTGAAATCTTTCGCCGGGAAAACCGTAATTTTCATTTTTAATTCTTAAACAAACCTTGAACATTCAACGAAAACTGTCATTTGCAATTAGAATCATTTGGTTTCTCATCTATTCATTTTCCTGGTTTTCCTCGTTTTCGAACGAGCTTATTAGAAATAATCTACTTAGAACTATTACAAATAACTGAGAACATAGGGTAGCTGAGAAGTTGGATAAACTTTCTTGATAAAGCAGATAAAACGAAAAGAAGGTTGAGATTGTTTATAGCCAAATTCTTGTCACCTCCTCAGAATTATTTGCATTATTTTTGTCTCTTTTTCAGGAAGAATTAATTCAACCGTTTGAGAGATGTTGAACTCTGTTTGTATTTTTCAGAATACAAACGAAATGCTAACTTCGCCATATATCAGACTTCAGGATTACGAATTTGCACAATTCCAAGTTTAGCATGGCTTCAAATGGGAGGCCATTCTAGTACACATTATGCGGCTTCATTTCATTTTCAAAGCTATTTCTCACGGCTTTGATTGTGTGCTAAATGTTCATTTGTTTCGACGTTGGGACATTCAGGTTATTTCGGTGTTCGTTCTTATATATACTACAGTAATGCACGGGGGATAACGAGACCATGTACCACGTTCTGTTGAAAGAACAATACCAAATAGATTAGATTGTTAGCGGAATGAATTAATTGCCGTTCCTGCCGCCATACAGTTTGATTAATTAACAAATCTTTGGTGGAAGTTTCGAATGTTCGATGACTCGCTATTGAATAGTAATAAATATGCTTGTATAATGTGTATATTAATGTATAATTCATTCAAATAATAAGTACAGGAGCATAACTGGTCACTAGACTGCAGATGTTTATGCAAATGTATATTTTTATAGAAAATGAGACCTTGACAGAAAAATTTATGTCATGATTAGATGATTCCGAAAATATATTATTTATTTTGCATATTATGCATATAGCATATGTTGTACATAGTGCATATTTTTTGCATTTTTCTCACGTAACAATAATTAAAAATAAATTGCTCTACCGCTTGTCGCTCTCTGTATGACCACGGCCTAAGAAACAGTTAATAATGTTGTTGCGTGATAATAGTATGAATAATGTAAACATACGATGGACACTGAGATTCGTTTATAAGTAGCGTTCAAAGCTGTAAATTGTAAACGTATATTGAGAAGTATCATACCGTATTCAGTTGCCTTATAACATTTTAATAGTAAGGTGAAATTCAAATTCTAAAATTCTGAATTCAAAAATCTGCTTCACAATGCCGAAATCGAGCATACAGTGTGTAATGATAAAAAAAACTGGATATCTCTAAACTTGGAGATATTCATTTACTTGAAAATGATAATACTTGTACTGCTTGCAATGAAAAGGTTGATCTAGTGATAAATACTACATAGATGTCATAGATTATTAGTTTATATTATCAGTGTTATTTTAATTTCATGTCATCGTCCTTTATTAATCTTCTGACGTGGTTGAGCGTTGGCTGTAGAGAAAAAATGAGAGCAAAATATAAATATGTTTTTCAGAAAAATCTAGGATTTGAAATATTGTCTAAACATTTCAAATTTTCGCGATTTCCCCTGATTATGTTAGAATAAAACCGTCGGAGAAAGTTATAAAAATACAGTTCGTATAATATGTTAAAATGTTCTCCGCAGTGCTTTCTGTTAACTAAAAGAAGTAGGTTAATGGAGGATTGTCATCCGTTTAGTGTGCAAGGTTGCCGAGCGTTTTCTCCCGGGGCGTTTAATCAATTACGTCTAATTAAAATGAACTATTCCAAACTAAAAACACAGTGCCACTGTTTAACAGATAAATGACAACGATAACGTTCGCCGATATCGTCGCGACGACCGTGGGGTAGGAAAAAGCTCCGACGAAAGCAAGGTGTGTGTGTTGTTCTCGAAATTTCGCAGCGCGTCCTCTTAAAAGGATATGTTCCAGAATATTGTTGCCTTTCGCACACAATTACAACAATCCTCTCAAGTGTCCACCACGGACATACGAAAGCAGAAAAGGAGTAAATGAAAATGGCTTTGGCGAAACAAAAAGCGTAAGAATAGAGAGAGGAAATTAAAAGCCAGAGCGGAGACGTAACGACGCTAAATTCAAATGGAAATAATTAATACGTGCGAGACCGATGGAAACGTGCCGTAAATTATAGATTAAACGTAATACGAATTACTCGTTCCGATAAACAAATAGGAGCCAGTAGGAACTTTATTATTGCTACATAATTAATTGCGACTACGTGAAAAGATTTTCTAACAGGAACTGATTGTAAGATTCCACATATGCACACGTTATAATATTTATACATATATACACAATAATATAAATTTTATAATATTTACAATATACTTGAGTGTTCATTATTGTTAGATTTTGTGCATTTGTAGTAACTTTGGTTGCACAAAATTCGGCATCAAAGATTTTTAGTTTCTATGTGACCATATAGATCAGTCCACAACAATATTTTCGTTAAGATCCGCCAGTCTATTTAATTTAATATTATTATCATATGAATATAATTATAGAAGAGCCTTGTATTTTACTATAATTTTAAAAGCATTTTTTATTACTATTATAAGTAAGTAAAAATCATAATCGTCTACACATGATATATTCTTAAGATGACTTTAAATATTTATTTTTGCACATACTCGTATGGTCGTGTATTTTCTTGACTGTGGATTTCATGCATTTATGACAACAATAAAATTTAAAAAAATAGAGAAGTTAGAAAAATTTTAAGCACATTAGCTTCTTAACATTATTAAATATTAAATACAGAGAGAAATGTATATTTGTAATTGATGCGATTTTCCATTTCTGCATTTGATGCAATCGACTTGTATTTTGCATAAAAATCACCGCAGTCTCGTGAGAGATTCTTGAGAGAATTATCAGAGTAGATTGAAGAAGATTTGGAAATCTGGTCACTCGCGTGACGCACTGTTTAAATTTTAGACGGGCAATATCCTAAGTAATGAATTGCAACACACCGATGTCTGACCACCGCGGTCACTTCCTTGGCTTAGTCATGTACAATTAATAACAGCCGAATTCGCCAGCCCGTTATTAATATCGTTCGGTATTCTAATTGCTGCGAGGGTTATCGATTTCAGGATTAATAGTAATTACATATTATGAGGAACAAAGCGCCGCATCCTTGCCGGAGCGGTCCGAGACAATCAGTCGTGTCATCATTATCGCATTTAGTTCGAAGACTATCGCCAGACTGCGGACCTGCATGTAAAATAAATATTTTCTATATATTAGTTGTAAGAAGCAGAAGTGATATTAAATTGTTTTTCCTCTTTCAATAATTTCAAAATTCTTGTAATGTCTTCACAGTTTTGTATTGTATTCATTCATTTTTGTCGTAAATGCATAATTCTATTTGTATGTATTTGTTTATATTTTATTATGGTTTAGTTTCATTTGGCATAATTGTTAATTCTTTTGCATATTACACAACAGTGACTGCTGTTTCAAAATGCTTTTGCATTAAATACGAATTAATCTGGAATTTGTTTAACATTTAAATCAACACAGATTGTAAGAAAATTCAAGTCTACTTTTAACAATACTTCATTTTTGTGCAGATTAAATTTTATTTGTGTAATACTTGTATTTTATGATTATCTATTTCTCTTCTTCTTTGTTTTATTCTACTTCTACATACTATTTGTATGTCCTACTTTATTATGCACAATATTTTCGTAAAAATTTTTAGAACTGTGAGAACAGATTTATGGTATTTTTGTTTTAATACAAAAAAATTTTATTTTAATAGATATTTTCGTTTAGACAGCAGACTTATCAATTAATTTCCTGATCTTTTTTCTAAATAACAAAAACAGTAACTACTGGACTAGTTACTTGAACAAATTAGAAAAAAAATTCAATGTCCTACAAATTCCACGAACTGCCTAAAAGTATCAGAACTATAGAACAAAACAGTCTTTTTTCAAAACACAGACTATAGGACGGCGACCATTCACGTTTATAAGAACTGAACAGAAGACAAAAGACCCGGTAATCCATGGTCTTACGAGAGGAAGCTCCAACGGCTCGCGATTTATATTGGTCGGATTAATTTCGAGTTCGTAGAATCATGTCGAGAAAATTACGAGCTAAGGAAATTTCTTTTAATCGCCGGTTTCACTGCTAATATATTGCGAAATCGGAAATACCTTTTCACAGAGAGAAAGATTCTACATCACACATCTCCACGCGGATATTTAATCGGAGAACAAGTTTAAAGATCACTAGAAAAATGTTGCAGGATAAAAATGGATTAAAAAAATTGTTAATAAATGTTGGCAAATTGCACATAATACCGTATCAACTACATATATGAATATTGTAATAATATTATAGTGTACCAAATGTTGCAAAATAATATTACAATGTTTTACAATAGAAAACAATTGCAATTATATTATAACACTGTAACATGTCGTTGTAATTCTATCTTGTGCATAGTTTAATAGATCACATAAGCTTGTGTTCAATCTTTGGATGGTATTTCATTACATTAACCTGCATATGAATTTTAGTAGAATCTTCATAAAATGTGAATTCAAATTTCAATTTCATTATAACCAATATAACTTTCGAGCACATTCCTACATTCCTCCATCGTCTCGTAATTTGTCGGATCTTCGAATTAATAACTTTCTTGAAAATTAATATTCTCCTCCTATGTTGAAGAGCAATGCCTTTTCACAATGTGTGTAATCAGATTGCGACATAACAATTTAATAGGAAATTGAAATAAACACGTTTTCGCGCGTGTGAAGCACAATAATATTTAATTCGATAACAATCGCACTCGAACAGAGTCGAACAACATTAATGCCTGCAGTGCAAAACAATAAAATTCGATATGTGTGGAGTAATAAAACCTGTCAGAGGTTGTAAACAATATAATAAAATGATTTTAGTGAAATTTGAAATATCCTTGCGACTATAAAACGGTTAGTAGTAAAAAATTGTAATTCCTCGTACTAAAACTAAAAATTTGAATGCATCTAAAATTAGGTTTCACTAAATTTCGTATTTATTTTTATAATTCTAGAGAAAAATACATATTCCGCGACGAAAAAATTTCGAGTAACCATATTAGCATTGGCGACATGATTAGAGTTAATATTTAGAGTTAACTATGTTTAGAGTTAATATTTTTGCGAGTCATGTGCACGGAATATTATTTTTTTATAGATTTAACATTAATGCTTTACATTTTATTACATACAACTATAGAAGTGTATCCGACTTCACATTATTTTTAATCGTCTGAAACGATCCAAATTGGAAACGACATTACGTAAACAACAATTTAATCGATCGAATTATCCAAGCTCCATTATTATAGAATTTGTAGGGAATTACATTACGATTCGAACTATTTCAATCAAGTGTAATTAAATACAATCAATCAATGCAGTTGAACGCTTCAAGGTATAATTGATTGTATTGCAACGGGATAGTCGTTGTTCGGTGCAGCTGGTTTTTAGGTTCCGGAAAATGTAAAATATATTGCGCCGCGAACGGAACGGTGGGTAAGGTGCTATCAAATACATCAATTTCAATACATCAATTTCAATACATTTCGATTGCATGTCTTTTCTTCCCCGGAACAATATTGTCGTAAACGCTTCTCTCGCGGGACAGCTTCCACGATCAGAGCGATCCGTTTTCAAAATCGATCATTTTATACAATTGACAAAAAAAAAAACAGGCGAATACGAGCATACGTAACACATTTATATTCAAGTGTTTCTTTCAAAAATAATTTCGATGAGACAAGAGAGTATGTATTTCCATAGAAGAACTATTTCCAGCTCGTTCCCGTACAATTGAACGCATACGTTTTGAAGTGTTGACCACGTTTTGACGATTTGGGACCATTGTGCAGCGGAAAAGAAATTGTCCGGGCCTAGTTTCGCATGAACTTTTACTTCTGACATACCATAATTATTTAAAACCGAGATTTTCTAATACAAGAAATATTCGACTGGAAAAGGGATGACTTTACATGAAAAATTATTTTGTCCAAGACTTCGTCTCCAAGGAAATCGAAATTGAAAATTCGTCAAGAACGCGTGCAATTGAATATTGACAGACGCGTCTGTTCACGACCGTCTGTGTGTGTGCGTCTACTTTTTGTAAACACATTCACGTATAATGCCACGGGCATCCGACGTATTTTACAAATCGGTTCTCAAGCCTTCCTTTATAATGTAAAAATACTGATGCACTCCACCAACCAAGGCTCATCACAAAACAATCACAACCTTATATGGTTGCTAAAGGGGTCACTTTCCAACCTCTCGTGAAAGCAGACCATCTATTATTAAAGCTCTTAATTCTGAAAGTAAACTTCATGAAACGGCATCGTTTAGTTCCCGACTCATTGCAGCATTGCGACATTTATTATTCATTTTAATAATGCTTCAGATTTCGTTGCATTCGCGTCGAGCTCAGCTTCCGTGACAATAAAGTGATTACGAACCTATTTATTAATTGCTCAAAGCTAGTCTTCCGATTCCCAGCAAATGTTGCCAACGTTACACCGCTCTAGAAATTTTTAATAATCGGTGCAATTCGGTATACTTTACCCAACTCATTAAAGCCCCACGCCCTCCCCCACCTACTAGAAACCAATACATTGTACATAGTTCAAATGATAAAGTGACATCTTGCTTATATTTTAAAGCCGTCCAAAAAATACGATTTTGGCAATCCTTGAAATAATAATATGTAAAATAATAAAAAATCCTTAAGCACGGGGGGCCCAAGACTTTCAAAACTGTTGAGACAATAAATGTATGAACTACGAGTAGCAAATCTAGCCTAATCAAAGCACCGACTCCCCTAACTGCGATCAGAACGCTTTAACCAACCAATACGTATTTGGCAGCATCCTGCAGCCAATTTCCCGAGGTCCAATCAGAGATCCGAAAAAAGCACATAACCGAAAATCATGTTGCCTTAAGTCGGATTGATGCGGACCGGTTCGTTTGCATACACACACACACACAGACACACATGTACAAGCGCAGAGGGAGAGTCGGTCGCACGTACACAGGTTCAGCGTGGAGCCGAGGTTCTTTGAGTCATCCTCGAGGCACTTGGTCGGCTGCTAATTTAACGAAAACAAATTGCCCCGTCGTTAACCTTTCGAGTATACTCTCGCGCGCGCGCGAGTGTCTCTGCCAAACTGCACTCCGGCCCCCGAAGTTCATTTTTGTTCCGTTTCGCCTTTGATATTAGGCAACGCTGACTGCAGGTTCTCTCCTCCCGCTCTCTTTCTCTCTCTGTCTCTCTTTGCTCGTTCATAAGCTTTCAGCCAGTCAAAGAAATCGTTCGCCGAGCCGATTCGAGGACGCCGAACCAGCCAGGTGCAATCGATGCATCGCAATGTTCTCCTTCCGTTTCGCTTCTCAGTTCCTTCCTTCCTTTCTTCCTCCGCTCTTCTCTTCTCTTCTCTTCTCTCTTCTCTTCTCTTCTCCTCACGTGTCTCGTTCCCGTGGATTCGTCAGTTCCGTCGTCTTCCACGGCAACTTCCCTCTGCTTAGGCGCTTTGTTACACAAAGAATATGTACGCTGCATATACACATACACACATACTTGTATATGCGTCAACGAGGCGCGTTACGCATGTCACTGCACAGCGTACATTGAATCGCGAACGGGGAACCTGATCACGACTACGATTTCACTTCTGAATTTCGAACGTCAGAAACTATTCAGAATGGTTTTTCCAGGCCCGTCCCAACGCGACGTTACGCGACTGCTCGGGGATATATTGTTCGATCATACGTCGCTGAACGAACAGGAAGAGACATCATGATTGTGTGTGCACGTAATAATTGTTCATATACAAGCCGAGCGAACAGAAAATGTACAGAGTATCGCAGTTGAAGGTTTCTGCGTAATTGTTTCCCAAACTTGAGCTCGTCGTCAATTGAAATATGTCAAATAAAACTCGAAAATTAAATATTTCTTCCGATCTAAAATAATTCCTTTCTATATGATTTTGGTAAATGTATAATTTAGTATAAAATAACCTATAAAAATGATGACCAACTCCTCCAATAAAATTCTTTCCATTAACGATGATGTACACTCAGTAAAATGAGTCTCCGTACACCCTTTAAAACAGAATAACTTCTTTATAATTATACTAAATGACCTGATGTTTTTGTAAGCAATTAGAAGCATTGGTTTACTGGATGATGTGCAAAAAATATTTTCTAACAATTACAATTTACAAGGTTGCATGCAAAAATTTTCAGCAGGTGTGTAACTACTATAGATCTACAAATCATATATTTTAAATTTTCATTAAGGGCCCAAATAAAAAAGTTTTAAAAAGTGCCTTTTCTCATTTTTGCATCCAACCTTGTAAATTGTAATTTTTGGAAAATATTCCTTGCACATCATTCAGTAAACCAATGCTTCAAATTGCTTACAAAACATCAGGTCATTTGGTATAATTATAAAAAAGTAATTCTGTTTTAAAGGTTGTTTCAAAGACTTATTTTACTGAGTGCAGTTGCTCCGAAAGCTTCGCCGAAGAAAATCGAAGAACAGATTTAAGCCACGGCGGATTTTGAAGAAAGTCAACTCGGAGAGCAAGGAATAACAATTTTTTTCACCATCGGATTTTTCCACCGTGGGGATTAATGAGTTCTCGGCGAAAAATCTGTGGGAAAGCAGATCAATAGAGAGAAGCGTCGGATGGTGAGGTGGATAGAGACACCGGGAAGGACAGTTCGAAGGACGAGTAAGAAAACAAAACGGTAGCCGGGAATGCTAACAGATGGATGAAATGGTAAGGAAGGAGCGATGGAAAAAGGAGGAGAGAGAGCAGAGGGACAGATAGAAAAGGGGAACAGAAAGTGAGCAGAATGAGGAGTTGAGTCGATCCGAGTACGTCGTATACATAGGGGATGCAATGTTCCGCGTCTGGCTGTGATCCGTCAACCGGAAACGACGCAATTTACATGAGGAATCGAGGTAAGGCGTCTCAAGTGTAAGTAGTTAAACCACAAACACGTATATAATTCCTCCTCCTGTGCCGTCCACGAGAGGCATGATGATATCGATGGATCGATACGTGCTACAGTGGCCCACATATCGTCTTGTTTACAGATCCACTCGGAAACCAAATATGTAGCCGTGGAAAGAGTCAAGCAGACCGAAAACTGTCAACCGCACCGGGCTTGATTCTTACGATCAACGGAGCCGATTGAATGAAACTCGGAATTTTCTATATTCCATTTTCATTCGACTCGATTTTAGAAACCATTATTAACCCCTGTTAATATTAATAACACCTCGTTTTCGAATCACAGTACTGAATTAATGAACATTTTACTGAAAATAATATGATTAAGTATAAAATACTTCAAAGATTTAAAGGTGACCATTCGTTTTCTAAATTGGAAAGCAAGTTTTTTTCACAGCAAGATTTTATTAAACCTTTTACTAGCATCTTATGTGCTCATAATTAAGTTTAAATAATTGCTTGCAGTAGGAATAACATGGCGTCAAGGCGGAACTATCACAGTCTTGTTAAGGTTGGTATTGTTTACTAATATTAACGCAACCACACCAACCGTGAGACGTAGTGTTGCGCAACGTAAACAGTGGAGAACTATCCAGCCGCTGTCCTAATATAAACATTTAGTGTGTGTGAAACATTTGTCCGCGTTATTTGGTTAGTCCGCGTTACTAGCTAATGACTAATGTGGAGGAACGTATTGTGCGTCTCGTTGAATTCGGTAAACTATCATTTGTTAAAGTACGCCTATGTCACGCAGTTGTAAATCCATCAATTTACAATTAATAGTTTTTACTCTGTGAAAATCAATAGGCCCACATAAAAAAAAGTTGTAGAATGCAACTTTTAAACTTTTAGCATTTTTCTACAATTCCGACCAGTTACAATTTTGAAGAAAATTTCGTTTCACAACCTGCAGTAAACTAATTGTCCTAGCTTTCCAAAAAAGTCCAAATCGTATAGTACAATAGTAGGCTTTTGTCTATACGTATAACGCCACACAATCAAATTGTGCAAAAACTTTAACAGCTTATATTTCAATAACTATTTGTTTGCGATATATGGCTGCTTTCAAACTTTTTCTGTTCTGAATGAGTGGAGAAGGTGTTGATGTAAAAAAAGAAACTTTAACAACAATTTTCTTCGTTATAAACACTTTTGCGGCAAGTTTCTCTTACAAATGTCCACCGATCCAGAGGTGTAGGTTCGCCCCTAAGACGGATGATTATATTTTTAAACGATATAATCATTGTTTTGAGAATTTCTAAAGAATTGGAAATTAGGTTGTCAAATACATTTTGTATTCGTTGTATATCGCGGTGTCACGATCGTTATCCATCAAAATGGCGCGCACTTGAAGTGATTGGATTACCGTGGGGGTTTCGAATAAAGCTCTCGATTACCACTGACAAAAGCGTTTTAAACATTTCCGGTAACGCGACACAGCGCGCGTGTTCGATTTAAAGCATTCTTACACACAACTTTATCAAATGCGCGGTAATATAGGTGTGCTATTTGTTTTATCCGGCATTGTAGATCGATGAAATAAACACAGTGGCAGCGACGGCGGCGGCGGCGGTAGCTCGAATGGTTTCCCCGGTTCAAGTTATTTAGCAAGCGCGGAAAACGTCGAAATCGCAGCCGGCATCTGCGAGATATACGTCGCGCTTGTGTCGCACGATAATCCCAATAACTATGTTTACAACTCGATTCCGAAGGAGAATATTGATACGGAGGAAAAGAGGAAATCAGTATCGGTGCTTTTGTGCCGATCTATCGGCGTGATCATATTTTTCCCGGCCGGCGTGGTGCCGCGCAACGTGAACTATCTCCGCATCTGTGTCATAGCTGTTTTCATTGCTTCTTTCGTCCCGTAAATTCCCGCCCTTTCGCGACGACCTGTTCACCCAACAAATGCCAATTTCGTGTTCGGAATAATACTTGCTGATAATTACTTCAGTTTAATTAAAGGGACGCTACCGCGCGTCTGAAGAACGATCGCAGTAATCCGACTTATTGTATAGCAAATAATATCAATTTATATTCGGAAATGATTGTGCTCCGCATTAGACTTAATTCCCCTCGCCGAGAACAATTCGTGTGTTTTCTAGCTTGAAACCGGTCGACTAGATTGTGCTGGATATTTTGCGACATTAGTTGCGTTCATTGTCGTTCATGGGTTATCTTGCAAATTTGAAGAAGGCTTCTTTGTGTGAGAGAATTGTGTAAATAATGAATTTAACCCTCTGCACTCTAGATTATTTTTCAATGTTGTTGCCAACAACTCCCTACTATTCGAAGTGTTTTATATACACTTGTAACTAATATAGTGATGGAGTTGTTGGTGTACTGTATGAGTCACTAGGCTGGAGTGCAAAGGGTTAATAAGCGTGTATACAATAACACTTTCATCTTCCAAGGTCATTCAAAGCTATCCAAGATCATTTAGAGCCGTTCAAAATTCAATTTAAGGTTTAACCCTAACCCGGATATAATAGAATTTATGGGTCTCATAAATATCCGAGAAATTAATATAAAAATCGTACATAATTTTCGCGCGAAGAGATGCAAACGAGTTTCCCACGCAACCGAGAAGTTTTTCCGGGAACAGTTAATTGTACGGCGGACGTCCGTCGAATTTCCCCGTTATCAGATTCGCGACGTAGATGATAAAGATTTTGCTCACGGCTCGGATAAGTCTTCCGCGCGACCAACGAGAGGCGGGAAAATTTTTCGACCCCGCTGCTAGGCGAACACCGGTAGGAGAGAACGCGCCGCCCGATTTAGATTCATCGAATAGTTCCGATTAAACGTTGCGAAGAAAACTGTCTTTTTTCTTCGAGCTACTCGGTAACGGGGTGTGATTGGAATTTTCAAGTGGCCTCTCCTTCGATAGACGACAATGTTCAAGTGGCGTTCCTCGCCGGACCGAGGGCGAGATCTTCGAAATTAATGAAACTGAAATTCGCCGAGAGTTTCCTTTCAGCGGAAATCAGAGAAACGTCGATCGATTTCGCACTGCGGTTCGGCGCCTCGGTCCTCCTCTTGTCGTCGTCGCAATTAACGAATCAGGAAGACTTTACTCTTTTATGAGCCCGAAGGTGGGAACAAAGAGACGGCTGCAGAGACCAGGGCCACCGGAAACCCTTTTGCATCTACACTCCTGGACAAAATGGTCGCACACGTGTGCCGTCTTTAATTTCGCGATACCCTCAGGGACAAAACGATACCCTATCGATTTGTTAATGTTTATTTAGTCGATAACATAAATGGAATTTCACTGCTTTTGTTTATGGTAGCCATGATAAGTGCTATTGAACTCATATAATCGTTTAAAAGTATAACTATAATCTTAAAATTATAGCCAATTGCAAAATAAACATTTTCTTCCCGATTTTCAATAGACTGGAGTGAAATAGGAATTTATTTCATTTCTTTTATTTAATTTATATTAAATTTTTCTATCTATTCCGACACTAATTTTATAACAGAAGAAATGTTAAACCAATTGCTTAAAACTGTGGGGAAAAACATTATTAATCATTTATGGAGAACCAAGAAAAAAATTATTTTCTCCTTTATAGTGCATTTTAATATAAGCGTGGTTTTTAAAAAGTTTTTTTTTTATATAATTTATTCCAAATAAAGTGGGAAAAAATCGTACCTCATTTATTAAGGCGTCATTGTACAGAGGAACCTCCAACCTTCAAACGTACGGTGGTTTCAGTTCCGAGAAAGGTTTTGAAAGTTTCTGAAGACGTTTGAGTTCGCAGCATTTCTTAGAAAAAAATCTTCAGTTTCGCAACTGTTACGTCGCGTAAAAATAGCATAGAGGAAAATGAATAATTTTGCATGTGTGTTCTAGTCACCGAGAAATTAAAGATGGTGCTATCCTTTTGCCCAGGAGTGTGAACCTTCCCCCCCCCCCCTCTAATGTTATGCAGCGGCCTCGGGAAACTCCGTACGAATCGAGGTTGAACGGGCCTGTGCTCGAAGGGGAAATACGAAGCAGAAACTAGTTGTTGCGGAAATCGATTTTCACTGTCAGTGCGGCATTACCCAGCGGAATTCGTAACTTAATATTATCCGACGTTACCGGTTCGCGCGATTGTTACTTAACAATGACGGTATCTGCCGATCGACTGCCCCCGGCTGGGACGTAGAACACTTCCCGTGACGTATCTGCATATCTCTTGCCCCGTACCGACACGCCTATATGTTATATTATTATTCACATTCACCTGTGCCACTACAAATTAGAAACCACCGGCCACGATGTATTACATGTTCGCGTTTGCGAGGCGTGAGCCGTTTATGCTACCCCACAGAATCGTTTGAACGCATGTTCGCATTAACCGTTTGCACTCCGAATTATTTTTCAATTTTGTCGCCAACAACTCTCTACTATTTTAAGTGATACATTTGAAATTTACTTCAAAATACAGTTCCTTGACTGCTACTTATTTTAAACAATTTTGTTTACTAATTACATTAAATATAATTCTGTCCACGTCTTAATTTATATTTGTGTTTTTAACTGAAAAATAAGAAATTAAATAAATAAAGGAAGAACCACAAGTACATAGAAAAACTGTTTCATTTACATTTTTCTTTCTCTGATGTCGAGTCACACTGTGTATGAAAAATAAAAATTTTGTGCATTAATTTTAAGATGGAGGGGCTACGTAAAAAATTCTTGCATCCTTTAATAATTTTGATACGTTGAAAATAGTAAATTCATGTTTCTAAATTCTCGTAATCTTTAATTTATTTTAAAATGTACCTAACCATGTTTACCATAACTGCATAAAATCCGCAGTCTACTCATTATGATAATAATGATAGTAGTAATCTGTTGAACCACCTTGTAGGTCAGTCATATTCATTACCGACGTTATAAATATAATTATATTGAGATTTGTCACTGCTTAAGAAGTGTATTTGTCAAAGTGATGTTTCAGTGGTTTCGACAGCATGATGAGAGCCAGCTCATGCAGCCTTACGAGCTAATTTAGTTAATTGGGAAAGGGTAAAGATACCCCGACGTTACTCGAATTGAATCATCTGCGCACTGGCGATTCAATTTGAACTTAAACTGGGATCAAATTGAACGTCCTCCTCATGCTTGACAGTACCCTATATTTATACTGTTTCGAAGCTCCCTGTTCACGAAGTTGTCTATCACCCTATGCAAATCTTCCTAACCTAACACTGCTTTCGTATAAATTAAACGGTAATGCGTTTTATTCTACATAACTCGAGCAATTATAAACGTCGTTGCGTTAACTCTAATGCGTCGTAGCTGTCCACACGCGCCACTGTTGATTATGCTATCGTCTTAAACAGCAAGACCACCACCATTATTTTAATTATAGATACAAATACACCACTTAATTCCACTAATGAGAGGGAGAATCATCTGTATGAATTAGTATACTATTATTATATTTTCAGTTTTATATTTTCGAGTCTATGTTCGCTAATAATCGACAAACAACGATTATTAACTGACTTTCATTTTGTTTAATCAAGCAGTTTATTAGGAAAGTTTAATAACAAGAGTTCCTTTTGAAGACTCAGATTTTCGTTATTTTTGCAAAGTTCTGCGTGAGCCGAGTGAAGGATATTCTCGGAAGTTTACACTGAAAAAGAAGCTTCGAGTTTTTAAAGAAAATAGGGTTCTTCAATCTTCCGTGGTGCTGCGCAATTTATTGTCCAAAGTGGAGCGTTAATTAAGAAATGCGATGAGGTTAATGAAAATTGTAGAATTTCTCAGAACACCGTTTTACCAGGATTCTTCAAAAACGTTGTCTCTCGACGGTCTGCAAAAGTTAAAATTAGTTTCAAACTGTATTTTTTGTGAAATCATTAGTTTCTCAAGGACTACTGTATACATATACTCAAAACTGAATATTCGATATTCGATACTCAACATTCAATACTTAATATTCGATAGTCAATACCCAATGCTCAATGCTAATTTCTCAATACTCTCAATACTCACTGCTCAATAATACCTACTTAAATAAATGGAGAAAGAAATTTACTTTTTGGGAGCTCAAGATCAGAATACCCCATTTTATAAATTGCACTAAAATCTATTAAGTATCTCAAATTAATTTAGATTGAACATAGCTTGTATGTTATTCTGAACACTTAAGTCATATTGAAACTTCTTAATAATTTGTTCAACTGATGCAGTGATAAAAGCATTTTTATAAAGGTCTTGAATATATTTTGATTGAATTCAATATTGAAGGTTGTAGCATTGATTTAATAAGAATTTCATTGAATAATGTCCATAATAATTTTTACTATATTTTAATTCGATTAAATACTCGAGGGTTACAAATTTAATTTGATGAAAATTTTAGTCAGTGTTTACAAAGATTTGAACTATTTTTTGGCTTAATTCGATATTTGATAATTGCAGTACTGTATTATTGAAATTTTTACTATTTGGGAGCTCAAAATCAGAATAGCCCATATCAAATTGTTATAGTTATTTTTATTACGAACGTATAAAATCCCGAGTCTACTAACAAAACGATGTAGAGAGCGGACCATTCGTTCAGCACTAGTGAAAAATGTGTCACCTGAAGGGATATGTGTGGAGGATTAATCCGAGCAGTTGCTCAATTATGAAGGATGGCGGGGGTTGGTAACAAAGCGTCGCATTGTTAGCGGAAGACGAATCGCTGTCGTACATTCGAATCAAGAGAACCCACTCGTACTAAGACAAATGTATAGGCATGTTTCGATTTTCGATTGGTACAGCGGGATGGGACTAGCAACGTGATTAATGACACCTCGGGCGTGGTTGTATCGGTACAACTGGAATCATTTGAGCGGTTTCGGACAAGCTCAAGTGAAGTACGCGTACAAAGCCCACGTTACAGTAGTATATCAACCCTTTTGCCCGTTGTTCTTGCCCTTCGCTAAAACCGGCTCCACAATTGTGAAACAGAGCACATACATACACACACGTACACGGGGAGATATAAGGATTGGTATACGAGCAGTACATGGTGACACGTCGTTGTTCAAGTCACGCGTTCGGGTCACGCTGCGGTTGCCCTGGACAATGCAGTTTTTGAGAAAGGTTCTTTATTGCGCCTCATTGTATATTTTCGAAGGCATTCGCCCCGGCCAGACGAAGTCATCACCGGTTTTTGTCAGCCGTGACGCGGTCCAGGCGGCGGCCACTAAAAGATTCAAATTCGTGAATTTCAAATTCCGCGAGAACTCGCCGCACAATTGTGCACCGAACACCACGGCGCTAGTATGCTTGCTCAGAAAACCGTTGCGTTCGCTGCTTTAAACCTTGTAGACGTCGCAATATACTTCGCAAGTATTAGCGGTTACGTTATAAATTCGCTCGTGTCCCTGAACTTGACACTTAAGTGCTGCTAATTTTACAGATTTTTCTCGTTTTTATTTAGCATCGAGAATCTCGATATTTATGCAAAATACACGTTTACTAAGTCGATTGTGAAAAACAGTTTACACGTAAGAATGTATTTCTTTGTTTAATAATTTTAATAAATCGGTAATAATCTTGTTAATATATTTTGAATAACTTGTTCATTTTATTCTATTTTGAAATGACGCTTTCTTTAGTCTTTCTACAAGCAATTGTTTAATTCACCAAAATATTTTGTTTAGGGTTTAAAAAGTAGCACAACAATGCAAAAAATATAATTTCGAATTTGAACAGGAAAACAGGTATACATATATATTTCTACATAAATATTTACGTTCAGGCATATGTGCTTACTTCGTGGCCGTGTCGGGTATTGTGGAAAATAGAAAACGAATTGATTTTTCATGGAAAAATAAACGAGAATTGCAGAACGAATTTTTCTTTAAATAAATGGAAAATGTGAGGTGAAATTTTTTCCATGCGGAACTTCATTTTTCGGAACAGTCGATTCTAAATCGACGAAGGATCAGAATATAAAATGAACTATGCAAAAGTTTTTTAGAACAAATATGTCGGCTTACCGTTTGTTATGTATAAACTATTGCTTTCATATAATACACAACTACTTTCTGAAAGTTGAAAGTAAACGTTTGTCGATATATTACGAAGCAAAACTATAAAATGTGAATTTGTTTAAATATTTACAATCTGCACTAATTTTTGGCGTTGTAGTTCTATTTTCTATTCGCACGTGGATTTTTATAAGTAGATTAATTAGAAGCACGTTAATATGTGACAACAACAAAAAAACACATTTTAATATGAGTTTGTTCAAATATCTGCAAAATGGCAATATTTAATATTTTTATTTTGTGATTGTACTTGCATTATCCGGTGTAAAGAACTTTTGTAACAAATTAATAGTACAAAACTGCATCGTTTCTCTGGCTGCACGTCTTCAAGTAAGCTTGCAAGCTTAAATTATTATTTTAAGTGCTTTCTGATACTCTGGAAGTGCACATCCGTTGCTTCAAAAGCACAGGACAGTTTTGATGTCTCCCGAGGCCATGGAAGAAAGTATTACATGAATGATTCTGATGCTCCCGCAATGTCTTTATAATTTCCCCCGTGCTACGAAATCTGTTTCTGCTAGGAATAATTTCGTGCAGATCGTTTCCCAAACGAGACTTCTTCTCTTGGGAAACGTTCACAGAATATTTCTCGGGGGGTTGTGTTGTCCTATTATCTACTCTTTAATTTCTGAGTCCGAAAATCAAGTTCTAGCACTTTCAAACCTATTTTTAAATTCAACAATATATCAGCATTAGTTAGTTTGAATGTTCGAAGATTATAAATTATTTTTGTCGACCATCTTGTTTAAAATGGAACGCGGAGATCATTTTCACAAAGGAAAAAGTTACTGCAAATGATCTCAAGAATTACTGCATGCAAAATAAAATTTTTTTAAGATTATTGTATGAAACAGAAGTTAAATGAAAATGGTCAGACAATTTCTATTTTGCATAAAAATCCGCAGTCTTTATGCATTTATGGCTCATAGAAATTTTCAGAAAATGCCAGGATATCAGATTCGATAGAATTCAGTACGATTTTTATTTGTTTTGGATCTACAAAAGCTGTCCCCATTAAAAAAAGAATTTTACTTCATTCCACTTTCTAAAAATTTGTCTATAAAAATTGGAAATTGCATAAATATCCGCAGTCTATTGATGATATTAAACTACTATTTTTAAAGCTACTTGGATTTTAAATTTTCCATTTATTGCGTATCGTACTCGAGCTTAACCGCGTTTAAAAACGCGAATAGTTTCCAAGACGAACAGCACTTTCGAGGAAATATTATCACGGGATCACGATCCTAATACTCTTTTATAGGCAATTAAAAACTACGTCGATTAACGCAGAGAAAACTGTAGAATTCTTCTTGAACGAAAAGTTCAATTACAGTTTCTGTCTTCGCTGATGAGAAAGTGCATAAAAGTGAATTTCCTTTCTATTTCCAACCGCTTTAAAACCGCTTGTCTCAGTTGCGACGAGTGCCCTCTGTCTTTATCCTCTTAGCAAGTATAAATGTGTTATATTATGTTAACACATAATAACTCCACGGACGTCTAATTATGCATTCTACGTTTTACCGTGCTTAAGACAAAGGGATGGCGCGGAGGGCAACAAACGTGCTCGGAAGAGGACGAGATGGAAATCGACTTAACTGGACGAGAAAAGTTAAACAAATTCGACGGATCTTATTCTCGGAATGTTTCACTCAGACGTTCTCGTCTTTCTCGAGAAGATAACTATGAGACAAACACAGGTGCGAAAAAACGTCGAATGAGTTTCGGAACTTACAAACTTTTTCACAATCTTTATCAAACGGAACAATTGTATAAAAGTTAAACAAATTCGATGGGAACTATTCCTGGATTAATTTATATGAAGTCCCGTTTTCTCATATCAATTTATTTGAACCAATAGAGGTGTAGTTTTATTTTTCTTGTGCTCAAGTTTATTTGTATGTTATTTAAATGTTATTCTAAACCTTCATATTGCGTGTTTTAGAAATTGGTGTTTTATGACCGCTTTCACCTCGTTTATTTTTTAATTATTCTTAAAATAGTGAAATATCTAAATAAAATCAGTCTTGTAATTTTTATAAAACAATATATATCCGATAGCTTTTGTACCCGGTACGGTTAGTGTTAATTATGCCAGTTTTCATGCTTTGGTCATTACTGCACTGATTGACGTATGAGCAATCTAAATAAGTTTCTCAAATTTCAAATTGCTGCTACATTTTTTTAACTAGATTTCCTACTACTTAATTTGTTAAATTAAATTGCTCAGCCGATAAAAGCTATTTTAAAAACGATGCTATTAATTTTAATTAAAAAACAGAAAATGTTAGGTTGAAACATTTGCTCCAAACAATTTTTCCAGAAGTTAAATGTATTTAAATGGATATGTTTTTGTAAAGTGGGAAGGAAGTTTCAAATCTTATGAAAAAAAAAGTGTTTGACAAATTATCCAAATTTGAAGAAATCAACCGATAAAAACTGCTTCAAAAATAACGCTATTTTAGGCGTCACGTAAAAATTGTTATTAAAAAATCAGCAAAGTTGTAACAGCAAATAATGAAAAAATTTAGGAAAACTTCGTTATTTCTCTCGAAGTCAAAAGTAAAATGTCAACCGGAATGTACGCAGAAAATGTATTTTCTGCAGCTTTCAAATTTGGAAACGTTTTGCCGTTTAGAAAGCTGTCCGGGTGTCGGATAGAATTATAATCAAGAAGAGATCGAACGAGTACGTCGAATGGTGTAAAGCTGAGCATTTTAGTTCGTGTAACAGCTTTTTTAACTGGCAAATTGTTTCCAGCCGCGGCAAGTGTATTGTCTAATTTTATAAAATCTGGAACGTCACTCGTCGTGAGAAATTTGCGAACATTCTATCTGGATAGGAAAAATGTGTCGACTTCAACGGCCACGTATTTCGATTAATAAATTCACTGCTATGAAGACTGAAAACGGAAAAAACGAACATTTCACGTGTTAAAAAAGACGTACGTCGAAAAGGTATTTTAATCTACAAAACTCATGTAGGCTACTTCGTTTAAATTTTACTACAAGGCTCTGTTCTTTGACGACGGCCATTGAAGCAAATTAACAAATTAAACAAGAACTGGTAATTGCAATATAAAAATCATTTAGAACTTAAATTACGAGACCAAAAACACAGTACAAAGTGGAAACAATTACATTCCATTGTAATTGCTGTTTTCTTTCCACGTTTAAAAAAGTGAACAAACGACAAATTTAATAAAAGTGTCTACATAAAGTACGTGTTTGTATGCATTTATAAGGTATAATCATCCTCGAAATGTTACAATATGCAAAAATTTACGCAGTATGTATAAATTATATTTTATTTAGCGAACCTATTGATGGACATATAATATTTTACGGGGATTTTTGTTTCACTTCTACCGTTAAAAATGTGACAAATAACAAATGAAACCAATTAAAAGCGCACGGGTCCATTTTGAATCCTTATGCATTTATGAGTTGCAAAAAAGCTTTAAAAACTTACGAAATACAATTGAAATTAAATGCAGAATTTGTCGTTCATTGAAATTGTCGATTGCAGTGAAGCTAAAAATATAATAATTATTGTTAACAAATGTTCAAATAAAAATACATGTGCACAAGTATAAAAATTCATTAGCAAAAAGGAACATATTTTATTCCAGTTACTACATACTTCCTTTTCAAACATGAAAAAAGTGGAGAGAACAATTAAAAAATTATTAACAAACGTCTACATTTACACAAGTATGAAAACAGTCGATAAAGAACGTGAGATGATATTTTTCATTTATTGAAACCATTAGCAAAATTTAATATTTCACTCCACTTATTGTTTCGTTCCCGAAATTAAAATAACGATAGAAGAATAATTAACAAACGTCGAAATATTGTATGTATTGTGAAGATACATTTTTCATTTACTGAATCCATTAGTGATCAAATTTATATTTCACTTCAATTATTGTTTGCATCCACGATGTTGAAATTCAAATGCAATACCCGAGTCAATATTAAAATAAACAAATATGAATGTGCAAATATGAAAACTACGTATGAAACACTTGGTAGATCGAATATGTTTCTGAACAGTACATTACCGAGAGATTATTGATATTAAAAATTTGATCATATGTTGTTAAAAAAAGATAGTATAGTTTCAATTTGTAACGCAAAAAAACAAAAGTGTCACCTGCTGCATCATGCAAATATTGAATTGTTGAACCATTTTTCTTTAACGAGATTGACAATAGTAGTAGAATATCCGAGTAGATATTAAAGTAAAACTATACATGTAGAAATATAAAAATTTTGTAGAAAGTTGCATAATCTTCTAATAAGACTCCCCTGTCACGATTAATTAACGTGCGTGCGTGCAAGTTCGGAAAAGTTCGGAGGCTTTAATCCGTGATCGAAAGACCAATATTTCGCGAGTGCATAGTATCAAGTTGAACAATAACCATAAACGCCGGTTATAATGCAACATCGAGAGCGCGTGATACTTGTACAACCACAAGAGAGAAGCTCGTGTAGAGAGCTCTTTACACATACACCGGCGATTACACACACCGAAACGAGGATGCCGCGCACACAGGGGCCGTTGATTTGTGTGCACGAACGGTATATTTCACCGATAATGATATTGACAGTGATTAGAACGTTCGATTAAATCTGCGCCCAACCAATCAAGTCAGTTGCTATTTCTAATAACTATGGCATACTCGTTCGCGAGGCCGAGTTCCGCCGAAATTCACGGCACGCTGTTTATCTTTTACTTTATAGCCGAAGAATCGAGTTCCGTTTGTTTCGCGTCGATTCCCAGCTTCCATCATATCGATTTACATTCGAATGTTGAAAAAATATTTCGCTTCCGTTACGATTCGCAATTCCACGCTCGAACTTACAAAAACATCGCCTCGACGAAAATAAACAACGCCGGATAGTGCTTTCTTATCAAATTGTTTCATTATTTTCGGATATACAGGCTGTTCCATTTTCAGTTCTTCACACACACACACGCAATCATTTCCCACACTACACCTCATTTAATGAAAAAAATTCAAACACATTAACACGTGTATATGTGTAAATCTCTGTCGAGACTTTTTCAATAAAAAAATAATATTTTGTAGTGGTTACAAATTTTATTCTTTTACATGAAACTGTGTACTTTTATTTATAGCCTGTTTCATGACAACTTCATTGACCTAGGATTAGGAATGGCGTGAACTTTCGGATCACTCGTGATCTGGGACCAAAAATAACAGTTAGTCTAAAATTTTCTACGATAAAAATCATTAACAAAAAGTTGATTATTATTGAAATTTAAGATAATGTACACAAAATATAAAGAAAAAAATTCGAAGAACAAAATGATTTAAAAAATATCGATTTTTATCTTCTTGGTTACTTATTCATTTCGGTTGCTCATTTAATTATTGAGTTGTCTACTCTTTTTCGGATGGAGCAAGCCTGTGAGATTCATTGAGAAGGTTTCGTACAACAAGATGAATCAACAGACTATAAGAACCTGTTTGTTGACTGTCTTTGTTCACGAACGACTCTGTTCCACTCGGGAAAAACGTATCGATATAGACGAAAATATTATAGATTACTGGGAAAATCAGAAATTTAGACTCCCGTATTTATCGAAACTAGCGTGCATAATTCACGCTGTGCACACAACTCAGGTTAGCGTTGAACGAGCCTTTTCTGCTCTAATTGTAAAATTAACGCTAGATGATTTGCGATGTAATTTGTCAGGAGAAAATTTAGAAAAACTCATGTTTGTCACATTAAATTTTGATTGTAGCAATTAATTTTACGAATTAAAAATTTATGGAATAATTGATTGTCTACCATTTGAAAGTTGTACTATTTAATAACAATAACTGTTATGAGCGATCGAAATGAACTTCTCTCATTAATAACTGTTATAAGCGATCAAAATCTCTCAACGATAATTGTTATAAGCGATCGAATTTCTCGATTCTTTTTCCACAGCTAATTGTAATTTATGCGACAGCTAAAAATTATCCTGCGTGGAACGCTAATAAAATAATTATAATTCACGAGGCAGCAATATTTCAGAGCCCTGAAAGTCAAGAAAAACTGCATCAAACGTAGTGCAACGTCGAGCTGTTGATCTTTCGATCGTTCGGGCTTTGATGGCGTTTGCACGTGATGCGTCGCCTAAGAAAACTCAAAGGGCTGCCCTTGTGATGGCGGACAGAGCCAACACTTTAGGTTTTAAACAGTGTTTATTGTAAACAAAACGTTGAAAATACGTTGGAAAATTATGAACATGGTGGTACGAAACCATGAAAACAAGAGAAAAGTTGTACCTTACAAACAATATTTACTTGAACGTCTCAGCATAACAAAATCAGAAATTTAACTTCTCATTTCTAGAAAAATTGAATAAATTTAGATAATATTATGTAATTTTAGTATTACAAAAATGTGTTTATTTTAATTTGCTTAATAATTTTGACGGTCGTTATAGACTTTCTCACTGTCAAATTGTATGAAGAAATCGATTTTTTTAATTTTTTAAAAGAAACGCGTTGTTTCACTAAATGGCCGAAACATATTAATCTATTAAATATAAAATCGAAATGAAAGCACCATAATGATCGTAAAACTCTAATGTTACTTTGGAAAATATTTTGTGAATGTCACAATGATTTGTGAGAGCGAAAGCGAGAGAGAAAGGACAAATTTTTCCTAATTACCTGTTTCGCATAAAATGTTATTGCAGAACTAGAACGAAACAAGGAAATAAAAGTTTCGTTTACGGTTATGGCTAATGATTTTTTAATTATTTCTGTTCAGTAGCGATTACGATTCAAGCGAAAATGTGCAAGCGTGGTGGTATTGTTCCGGTAATTTCTGGATTTTCCAACATTTCGATCCATTTATAATAAAATATTTCTGCACCTATTTCGTTCGAATATATTTATTAGTTATTCTACTCTGTGTTAGGCAATACGTGAACTGAGATTTGTGTCAGAAATAAATGGATTTCATATTTGATGTTCATAGTTGATGTAAGAATATTTATTTAAAGTTAGTAGTAGCAAAAATCTATTGCATTAAACACTGTACACAATTTTTTGTATACAACACTGAAAAATTTTGTACCGTTGTTGTAACCTGCTAGTTTTGAATGCGATCGATCTTCTGCAGTGCTGCTGGGCAAAATTTGCCTCAATTGAGGAAAAAATGTCCCAACCATAGTTGAGACTTTATTTCAAAATCTAATGTTCAAAATTAATTCTTGTGCCTTACTTTTCACCACAATGTAAAGGGAAGACTTGAAATCTTCAAAACTGCAGAAGATTCATTTATGAAAAAATTTTTTGAATATTTTTAGAGACACTCCGATTGGTAGCATTTTGAGAAAAGACATGCCCGGAGTTTCCCATCTGTGACCTGATGCAAAAATGAATTACGGCTGGTTAAAGTATTATAGAAGCTGTCAAGTTTGAATAAAACCTGAAGGTAGGACCTTAAAAATCAGCTTGGTGCCTTAAAATGGTGTTCAATAAACCAGTGAATTTTAACAGTATTGCTTGGTGAAATTCATAACTAGACTGCGGATTTTACGCATTTATGATAAAAATATATTATTTTCATAATATAGTAATAATAAATATTATATTTTGTTCATAAAACCTATATTAATGTCATCGGCGCACTGGTTCAATCATAGTAATGATAACTTAGAAAATTAAATAATTATTTCACCCCAGCTTGCTGAAATTCGGGTAGAAAGACTTTACTTCTATTCACAACATTAGCATTCTGAAGCGTACATTTCAAATGCAACAACCTAAATATTTTCTGGATGCACTTGCTTACAGGACAGTTCTCGCGAAGGTATAATCAATAAATGAGTTTTCTGTATCGGTGCCTGGACAGCAGCAAGCTACGCCACACAGAGACCGTGCGAAATAATCAAAAACGGTTCGCGTTAGTCAATCTAGTGACGGTGCGAAGCAATTACATAAAAAGAGTAAACCGACTGCATTTCGAGGCGATGGGAAGGGACACCCCCACCCGGTGGACGGTCAAATAATAAAAGCGCTTGAAAACGGGAAATATTGACGTGCCAGTCCCGCAGAGGCAATATTTTGTCGGCGAATGTCCCATGGTATTTGCGTGGCCGTCCCCCGAAAAACACGTTGCCCGGCCTCGGCTGGTCCGCGCAACAATAAGCAATTTCTTTTCCTTAACTATCCACACACGTTCGAGTGAAAACAAGATAAGACCGACGCGGCGCGGCGCGGTGGCGCGGCGCTTCAGCACGAACAATAGATATCACGATTGCATCAGCGAAACTTCAAATCGATCTCGGCGGACAAGGCGTTCAACGAGGGAATAACGCGAAAGGGCCACGAGAAGAAGACGAGGTACGAAGAGGAGCGTGAGACCGGAAAAAGAAGGTTGCCAAGGGAGTTCGAGAAAGGAGAGTTCAGGGTGGAAAAGGGACAGACAGCATGGGGGATGGAACGTCGACATCGGCCTGTCGATAAAACTTGTACCTGCGGTCAAGGTCGTGTCTCGAGCTCCCCTCTCGCAAATAAAAAGAATTTTTTAATCGTTCCTTCGCAGACGCACCAGCCGTTTCGCAACGAAACTAGCGCTTGTTGCTTCACCGCGAGATAGAGAGCAGAGATAGTGCACTCCGTAGACAATCGATAGAAAAAGGTAATTAACCCATCCTGGGCATGGGATTAGGACAGTTTGGAATGACCTAATACTTAGGAGTGTACAGTTCGAGGGGGTATTCTCATTTGGAAAGGTAAATGGTTAAATTATTATTGTCTAACTGTTTCACAAAATTTTGCACACATTTTTGGCTATATTTTAAGAAACGTGAAATGTCCTCTCCTTTTGTCCCCGACTGTTTTCTATATTAAACTTATTGGTTAATTAAGTACCATTGTAATTAACATACTCTGTCAATGAATTGCAAGTTTTCCTGAAAGTCAAAGAGTTTTTTGATGGTTCACTTTCTTTATTTCTAACACAAGATTGTCTCTCATCTCCGTTTTTATATATTTTTCTACCAACAACGGAGAGATAAACATTTATATTTGCAAAAATATCAGATAATGCTATCGTCAATATATTAATTGTTATCCTAATGTACTTAACAAACAAACTTTATTTAAAAGTAAAATTTAACGTCTAAATAAACAGCATTTCTCGATGAAAAACCTTCATGACACTTGGATTTTGACGCAGCAACTTAATACATTGGTACTTTTAAATTCTTCTAATGATTTTACTGTTTTAAATTACACCTACTCATCTTCGTCATAAATGCATAAAATCCGCTGTATATTAACATGCAAATTGCGAAAGAAATTTTCGGAACGACCTAATACTTTGGAGTGTACAGTTCAAGGGGGGTATTCTCATTTGGAAGGGTAAACGGCAAGACTATTATTGGCCAAGTGTTTCAAAATTCTGCATAAATATTTGACTATACATATATTTTAAGGAACGTGAAGTGTCCTATCCTTTTGTCCCCGACCGTGGTTACCAGGGGTGAGGAGGGGGCAATTGTAGAATTCAACAGGAATGTGTCACCTGCGTACGAATAACACAGCATCCAGCGTGTTAACGTTTGTCACGAGCGAGATCACCGTCGAGTGCAAGCCCCGAAATAACCAGCAGAATTTTCGAATCGGTCGGTTGCCGAGCGCGTGATGCGGAACGAGCCGCCTATCAGCGCTTGTTGCTTCCCGCAGGATATAGATGGGCACGATACAGTACCCCGTGGAAGCAATAGAAAAAGATCCGGGGGTAAACGGAGGAAGACTTGTGTGCGCGAGAAGAAAGTTGCTCGTAGAAGTAAAAGCGAAACGGAGAATGAGAGAATAAAAGAGGACAAAGACAGAGAGAGGGAGAAGAAGAGAAACGCGGTAGAGGGGTAGGCAGGAGGAAAAAATTTACGGCTGATAATTTGTAGACGCGCGAACAGCAAGAATGGCGGGTTGAGCGGTATCCGATGAGGCTGTAGAGAAGCATCGACGCGCGTCCGGAGTAGAAAGAGGAGCAAAGGATGCTTCTACAGGTGAAAGAAAGGCGGTGGCAGTTCCAGCGATGGTGATAGCTGTGCTCTGTCTTCTCTGTTCCTCTAATGGCGGTAGGTATACCGACGGCGGTGTTGCGAGAGCGAGATATCGGTAGCTTGGGACCGGGCTAAGAGAGGAAGCGAAACAGGCACACAGTGTGCTACTCGTTTGCAGGATACTGACGGCGTGTGTGCCGACGATGGTGAACGCGCCCGGACATCGATACAGCTCCTCCGCCACTTTGCCCCTGATCCTCTCTGACCCTCTCTGATTCCCGCCACCCTCTTGCACACACACAGGTACGTACACACGCAGAGTATGTACACATACAGAGATACGGCACGCACCACAGAGAGCTCAGGCCTCGTATACGAGTTCGCGTACCATTAGCTCCAGGGGCTGAATCTACCCTCTGTCTTCCTCTACCTACACCCTTATCCACACTCGTTTACCGTTCCTTCCTACCCACCTGGCTCTGTCGCGTGCACGCGTAGAAACGCGCGTGCCACGGCCTCGATCCTGGATCCCAGATTCGCCTAACTCAGGACCCCGTATCGCGGACCTTTCCAGCAGCACCGCGTCGAAACGACCAGCCCCGGAACACGGTGATTAGCGTCCTGTGAACACGGTGGGGGGAGGGGTCAAAATGATTTTGGCAGTTGGTATTGTTGGCTGGAATTCGGGAACGAATACGGCAAGATCTGATTTCGCGCGATATATTAACACTGAACCTACCACTGCCGGTCAAATGACCGGTTTCTGGTTTTTTATTTTACAATTATTGAAATTGTAATGATGCTTTCACTGGAAATGATTATACACATTTTTGTATCCAAGCACATCTACATATATAGTGTATATAATTGCCCAGTTTCTGTCCTTTGTAACAGTAAAAAAATCTAGAAACGTGGCACATCGACAGCCGGTAGCCGAAAAGGGCGCACGAATGTGTTATGATCCCGGAAATTCTTCGGGGTGAAGTGTTGAAATTCAATTAATTTCATACCCATAAAATGAAAATAAACATAGGTATACAATGAAATTATCCTAGGTCGGAAGAAATGTTTAATTTTTAAGCTAAAATATATAGTTGCGACTGCAAAAAGCAGATTAAGGGGGTGTTGGAACTGTCATTTTTAAACAATTTATGAGATTTATTATAGGACAAGTGTTTCAAAAATTTTGTATGCTTGTTTGGTATTTCAGAATAAGTATTATTTAAATGATTGTATGATGTCAGCAGCATATATTTCACAGTTGCCATGATATCTCAATAATGAATTAGCCAATCATCGTCAAATTTTACACACACGTAAAACAGATCTCTTTGTCTTCTGAGATACAAGCTGAAGATATTCAGAAAGCGAAGTGTATTACAACATCCACCAAAGGAAATCACGTTTCGTTTTTACCAAAGCAAATAAATGTACAAATCAAGTGAGCATCCGGTTAAACGGACAGCACGAAAACGCAAGCAGGCGGAAATGAAAAATTTACGTATACATAGTTCCGAAGTTCAGCAAGCTCAAATATGTACAAAGCGCGCTCTCATAAATGGAATAAAAATATTTTACAGAAGTTTGAATACACGTGAAATGTTTTATTAACTGCTCCTAGTGAAATTGAAGTCCGTGGTGCAAAAAAGTCCGGCGAGTCCAATTTTTTAATGAAACTCCACTTGCTTCACATATTTTTATATACTCCTGATTTTTCGTTTAAATTAAAAATCTTACCTGTGTTCTTCAATTTATTATAAAGATGGCTCTCTTAACGCTTAATATCATTTTTCGTCAACGGTAATCATGATAAAAATTGCTACTATCATTTGCTTCTATTTTTTAAACAAATAACAATTGTTATTCTTAAATATAACAAACGAGGAGTCAGCAGGTAATTTTGCAAATTACAAATAAACGTGAACGGGTATAAAGTGGTGGCAATAAATTAAAGATTACTTCGAAAAAATGTGTTTCTCTACGTGCTAACAGATTGATCAATTTTATAGACAATATTCGACGCGATTCTCGAAAGGTCGCGGAGTCGCACTCGTCGAATTAAATATACGGCGAACCGGAGCGCGATAATAATTTGTTTAATTCGTTCACTCGCCATTTTCACAAATTATTATCGCGTCCTCCTGTACATACATTCAATTCTGCAAGTATGATGAAAAACGTTCTGTCACATTTATTGCGCGCGAACGGAAATAGTTCGATGATTCCTGCCGAGACCGTTCGCCTGTGTATATTTTTTGTCGCGAAATTGCCAGAGCAATAAAAGATCCGTTAAAACGTTGCCGTTCGAAATCATAAATTCCGAAGAATTTTATAGAAATCCTGTCGCGCGAGTAACAAAGCAAATCAAATGTAAAAACGCATTGGCGATCCATGATGCCGCGACGCATCAATAGCGTCACCGGTACAATGCATGCGAACATTGATAAGACCAATCCAGTGACGTATCCATTAATACTGATACGTATCAATTCCCAGGAATCGCGTCATGATTCAAAACCGGTATCGAAGTAAATTATCGTTAGTTTAGTAAGACTGATTTGTTAACATTTACTGTGGCGCCGCGCCACCATCATACAGTGGATGGGTCTTATCGATGCGTCAGGGAGACAGTGATGGGGGCGGGTTCTTGCTTGTCCGGACCACCATAAGCTCGGAACGATGATCGTATCTACCGACTGACTCGGCAAAACTTAGATTAATATGGTTATTTATAGTCCGCGGATTTTTATGCAACACTAAAATGGCCTGCGTTTATTGTACAATACAGAAGCTATAGACATTTCTTTTTTCTGAATAATTTTAATCACACAGTTGCCACTAGGGTTGCCAGATCTTCTATATTTAATATGAGTCTTCTATATTTGAACTTGCTCTCCTATATCATATAATATTTGAATAAAAAATCATCTTTGTTTGAATAAAAATGCTTAAAATGTGCTGTGCACTTCTTTTACTTGAACTCCTATATTTTGAGCCTATCTCATATATGTATACATAATTGTATATTTGGATAAAACATTTCTGTCAACCCTAGTTGCCACTAATACGGTAGTATTTGGAGATAACAAGTGGGAGAAAATTTAAGGGGTGGTTCTCCATGACAATATGTACAAGACGAAAATAAAGATCAATAAATAGTGAGTCTTTATGTGTCATTCTTTATTTATTCTTCATTTTCGTCTTATATTGGCATAGAGACCCACCCCTTCCTTTTTTTTGGAATTTTTGTTATAAATGCAGGAAGTCCCACTATTTATTTTGCTTCGATTAGAATGCATTTTATACGAATAATTTGGACATATTTTTCGTGAACACGAAAACATGATTATTTAAACAATTCAGTTTTTTAGATGTAAACGAAGTACTCCGTAATATCGACAATTAAGCTAGATTATTATATGCAAGTATATAGGATTCAATTTTAAGTGAATGAAGTTAAGGAATAAAACACATTCGAAGTTGTATAATGCGAGTACTTTTTTTATCTCTAAAAATGTTTATTTCGATTTAGTCTCCTAATATGAAAAAAAGTAAAACAATATTTGTATATAAGTGTAATTGCAAATTGTAAAATGAATAATTTTGCAAGCAAAATATATCATAATCGAGCAGAGTATATATTATTTTTAAAATAATATTTTGTCAGAAGCACAAAATACTGTTGCTTTTCTCTAAAATACGTTGTTTATCAATATCTAGAGGCGAAAGAATACATTCATGTCCTCTATGATTGCTTCATGTAATCTTTTTCGTAGTTGATACCCACAGTACGAGAGATCGATATCCGTTAAAAAGAAAAAAATATGCAAACTTTGTCCAATAATTATAGTTCTCAATGTCGATTACCCTCATTTCGAACGATTTCATAAAAAATATAGAAAATCTAACGTAAGAAAAGAGTGCAACACGGAGAACCTTACCGTCTGTCGCTCGCAGACGTTTCTACTATTACCACAGGCTAAAGAAAAGGATATTTTTAATAATAATTTTGTTTGCTCTACTTGTATAATTTTAAATAAACTTTCAAACGACATTATCAGAACCGTAGGAATCGATTTACCACAGTTCTAATGATTCACTTTTCCGAATAGACAGATTTATAATTTGTACCACACAAGATCTAAGTTTTCGCATTTGTTATATTACACCAATGTTATAACTGATGGAATTGTTTTACATAATTGATTTATTTCGTGTTAATTAATGTGATCGTTAATGCGCCCGATGTGAATGCGATCTCTATAAATAAATAATGTTAACAAGTTCCATGCTAATCGGAAACCGTGAACAATGCAGGTGTAGGTATTACAAGATCGAACACAAAACGAGGAGTATTGACACCATCGAAACAGGTCTGGGTAGTACCATTATGTGTAAGTGAACTAAAGCTCCTGACATATTTGGTCATCCGCGTAGTGTAGTCGGATATGCGGGTAATACAGTTACGGTTACCCGGAAATACGTACTGTACGGTTAACCGACGAAGCTCTGTTAGCTAGTCGGACGCAGGATTATAATAAACATTACGATTATCGCCACCGTGGTCTACACAGGGTATTTTACTGCACAAACCGCTAACAAAAAGTAGAGGCAAGAACCTTTCATAAACATCCGTTTAAGTAATAATCACTTTCCTGAGATTAGGGGAAAAAATGTTACTCTCTCTCTCTCTCTCTCTCTCTCTTTCACTGCCAGTACCGGATTAGTCACGTGACCGGGCGGAAGCGTGGGGGAATAGCATCGTAGAAGGGGAAGGGTAGAGCGCAACACAAATCTTTTAATAAATAAATATTAACGAAACATTTAGTGATCTGTCTGCTCATTTTTTTGTTGTTTGTAATCTATTCATTTTTGTTTTATATGTATAAAATCTACCAACGTCAAACAAATATAAAATAAAGGATTTTATTTCCATACCACTGAGAATATACCGCATCCATAACAATTTAATTTTCTCACAGACTGAACACTTATAGATTTTAATGAAACTTTTTGTGGCGATTCTAGAGACAAAATAAGCAGACACGTGTCCGAGCTTTTCTGCCAATGCTCATTTTTCACAAATATATTTAACATATAATTTTTGGATCTCACTGACAGCGGAGCCTTAGGCAAAATAAAAATGATTTGCATCACTTGCAACAAGCAGAAGTCGAATAAAAGTTTCATTCTTCCTTTTATAACTTGAATATGTTTGAACTACTACATTGGCGTTCTCAAATTCTTTTACCCCGTCTAGTGTTCATTCTTGTACTAAATGTATAAAATCGACCAACGGCAAATAAATATGTTACAAAAGGGTTTTATCTTCATACCACTAAATATACCGGATCCATGACAATTTAATTTTCTCAGAGAATGTGTGAAAATGTATTATATTTAGTACCGGTATGCAAGGATCAAATACTGTTTGACAACGTTCCTCCTCGTTGTAATGCCACAATTGCGGTAATCCGGTGGTCCGAGTGTCTTTATAAGTACGTGTCATCCAGAATAGTACGGCAGTATAATCATCCTTTGCCACGAGCTTCCAAAGCATCGTTATCTCCGTTAGCATGGATTTTCTATCCTCTGATCGTTTAATATCCCTCAAGGGCCTATATAACTGATATTCGTGGCTCATCGTCCTGGATAAACGGCCGATCGAGCATGGTTTCGACGTAAGCTTCGGTATTCCGATCCGGCGACTTTGTACGTCAGATCGTTAAGCCGCATTAAAGTATCCGTTTTAGGCGGATAGAGGACGGCTTTTGAGTTCGGAACCGCGAATCACTTTCAATGCGTTCCTTGAAATTCACCAGGTTCTCAACGTTCCACAACTACGCCGGTATACACACACGCGAAAACACGTAAATCGTTTGCCTCGCGGATGATTGCCCATCGCCCCTAATTGACGTGTACAGGTAGATTTAACTTTGTTGTCGAAGCTTTTCTACCTTTCCGCATTATTGTAACTTCTCATTCGTTGTTACAGTTCATTTTATGAATAATTATATTAATTTAAAAGTCTGATATTGCTCTGCTATTGCTGAAGCAACGCCCTCGAGTCCACCCATTTTCTTTTCTGAGGCATTAACTAATTGAGAGATATATGTATAATTATTTTTTCCACATGATTTTGAATTTTCTTCAAACCTAAATGAATCGGTGGTAAAGCTTCTTCCTATTCATACAATTCATTGGTTATTGTATCATGTTATTAAAAATTAACATTTCTTACTAATACGTCAACGACATGTAAACTATAACTTTCGCTTAGAAGGCATAATAATGATCCTAATGACGATACTCCACATTTTATGTTTTCAAATTTTCTCTATAACGTTCGATGTATAATACTGTGGAACATTTTGTAACGTTGTTATAACCCAGTTCCGACTACGCCCAAGGTTCTACATGGAATTCCTTTCAATCATATCTACGCGACATCGAAGTAAAAATAAACGGAAAATGTAGACATGTTTCAACGCGATTGTAATAAATAATAGGTGATAATATCTGGTGAATCGCCCTTTATATTATGATAAATGCTGACAGCAATCTGAATAAATACAACAAAAATGGAGCAAGACAAAACAGTTTATCATTGGATAATCAGGAATTAAGTAATCGTCTTATGCAAGCCCCACGCTAAAAATTATATTACAATTGTTTTATTTAATGACAATCGAACCCTCAAGAGGTGGTGTTAAACCAAACGTGCAAATATTGACTTACAGTACTTTTGCATGGAACGGCTCGAACATCAATATAAAAGAATCGCTGTCAGTGCTCCGTGGACCAAATGATAAACAGTGCACACAAGATATTTCCCCCGATATAACAGGATATAATAAACTGCATGATATAATGCAACACTCTCGTTCAAGTGCTTCAAATCATTAACTTTGCCCGCAAGTAGAGTGTCTTCCTGTTTCGAGAATGCAGAGATTTATCTCCGGTAGGGAACAGAGTTTCGTGAACGGGGGCGTAGTCAGAGTGTACGGAAATCGGTAAACGATTAAACCCAACAGCATTCGAGTAATGCAAGCTTAAGCTCCAAGAGATTTGATCAACCAGGAAGTACACATGCATTCCCGACGAACTTTCCTGTTGCTTTTTACGGTGACTGTACAGGCTGTTTCAAAATTATATGTCGCGGCCACTATAGCGTCTTTCTGCACCTCTGGATCGGTGGAGATTTAAAAAACAGAATTGTTTTTTACCACGCCAGTTAAGATGACTGGTTTTACAATTTCTCTCTGAAATTCCTACTTCATGTTACATTTTTTCGCAATGCGATGACTATTACAGCGATAACTAAAGTTATAATATAATGAATTTTATTTTTGTTTTATCTAGGTGCACGGTAGTGCACCAGCCAAGTTCTCGCACTACCTCCATTTACACGAAACAACTTTCATAAACGAGAATTATTACCTTACACTTTTTATACATAAATGTTCCAAGGATCGATCTGTGAGAACAGAAATATGTTGAAAAGACGTTACTGTAAAAAATTAGATGGCAAGGTGTTCAAGGGAGTGCTTGTCCACATCGTTGGCAAAAGGAATTATTATAAACATTAATTAGCTAGAATTAATAAATGTCTCATAGTATTATTTTGAATAAATTAATCCGTGCGAATGTTCATGGTTTAAAAGTTATTCTGTATCTCGAGTTTTATTGCCTATTTTTACGAAAAATTTAGATGGCAAGGTGGTCAAGGGAGTGCTCGTTAACATCAGTAGCAAAAGGAATTGTTATAAACATTAAACAGCCAGAAATAATAAATTTATCTATGAATTGTATCGAATAAATTAATGCGTCCGCGAATATTATAGTTTAAAAGTTATTCCGTATCACGAAAACTATTAGCCACTTTGACTAAAAAATTAGGTGGTCAGATAGCCAAGGGATTGCTTGTGGACATCGCTGTAAAATAGAATTGTTATAAACATTAACCAGCTGGAAATAATAAATTTATCAATAATTGTCACGGCGATCGACATCGATCGATATTCGGCAGAGTGGGGGGCGCCGCTCGAGCTCAGCGGAGTGGGGGCCGCCGCTCGAGCTAGGCGGCTCGGCGAGAGCTCTCCGTCAGTCAGTCAGTCGGGGCGGGGGGACCGGCGTGAGCGGACGTGCTGCGGGACCAGGAGCGCCAGGAGAACCGGAGGGACCAGAGGTGGACCAGAGGAGAACACCACGGCGATCGACATCGATCGATATTCGGCGGAGTGGGGGGCGCCGCTCGAGTTCGGCGGAGTGGGGGCCGCCGCTCGAGCTAAGCGGCTCGGCGAGAGCTCTCCGTCAGTCAGTCAGTCGGGGCGGGGGGACCGGCGTGAGCGGACGTGCTGCGGGACCAGGAGCGCCAGGAGAACCGGAGGGACCAGAGGTGGACCAGAGGTGGACCAGAGGTGAACACCACGGCGATCGACATCGATCGATATTCGGCGGAGTGGGGGCCGCCGCTCGAGCTAGGCGGCTCGGCGAGAGCTCTCCGTCAGTCAGTCAGTCGGGGCGGGGGGACCGGCGTGAGCGGACGTGCTGCGGGACCAGGAGCGCCAGGAGAACCGGAGGGACCAGAGGTGGACCAGAGGTGGACCAGAGGTGAACACCACGGCGATCGACATCGATCGATATTCGGCGGAGTGGGGGCCGCCGCTCGAGCTAGGCGGCTCGGCGAGAGCTCTCCGTCAGTCAGTCAGTCGGGGCGGGGGAAGCGGGGTGAGCGGACGTGCTGCGGGACCAGGAGTGCCAGGAGAACCGGAGGGACCAGAGGTGGACCAGAGGTGGACTAGAGGTCATCTACAGTTACCCTGGCCTATCTTCAACTGTCAATTCAAGGAACAACGGTAAGTTTGATTACTAATATTTTTCAAAACTTCTTTTGTCTTTTTAAACTCGTCCTTCATACTTTTGAAATTTTCATCGAGACTTTCAATGAAAACTATTGAGTCTTCTTCAAATTTATCAATTTTATTCTTTATAAAAATTGCATTTTGAGCGCCCCACTCGTATGCAGGATTATAATTGCTCTTGTGAGCTGCTTTGTTGGTTGTTTTCGCACTCGTGTGCGGGGTTATAGTTATTCTCACGAGCTGTTTCGCTGGTTGTATTCGCACTTCTGTGCGGGGTTACAACTGCTCTCATGAGCTGGTTCTCTGATTGTATTCGCACTTCTGTGCGGGGTTACAGTTGCTCTCATGAGCTGGTTTTCTGATTGTATTCGCACTCATGTGCAGGATTACAATTGTTCTTGTGAATTGGTTTGCTGGTTGCATTCGCACTTCTGTGCGGGGTTACAATTGCTCTCATGAGCTGGTTCTCTGATTGTATTCGCACTCATGTGCAGGATTAAAATTGTTCTTGTGAATTGGTTCGCTGGTTGTGTGTGTATTCGCACTCGTGTGCGTGGTTATAGTTATTCTCATGAGCTAGTTCTCTGATTGTATTCGCACTCATGTGCAGGATTAAAATTGTTCTTGTGAATTGGTTCGCTGGTTGTGTGCGTATTCGCACTCGTGTGCGGGGTTATAGTTATTCTCATGAGCTGGTTCTCTGATTGTATTCGCACTCATGTGCAGGATTACAATTGTTCTTCTGAACTGGTTCGCTGGTTACATTCGCACTCGCGTGCGTGATTTAATTCCGCATTCAAATGCATTGTTTCTAAATACGATTAGTCTGTTTCAGCTAGATTACTTGAGCCGGCTGCTAACGAAGACGACACACCGAATGAAGAGGACATACCAACGAAGAGGAAGAAGACTGGAGTATATTTTTAAGTTAGTCATATTATTTAATCTACATATTAAGATTGTATATCTTCGTTGTAAATATGTCGAGTAATTGTTGCCGTAACTTCACTTTGCTCGACTCGTATCTCAGGTCGCTTGCTGTCGGCCAAGGGTACATCAATGTTTTCTTCGTTTACCCTTGGCCCATCTTCAGTTCGTTATTTCGAAACACTTATTCAGTCAGTCATCACGACAATTTTCAAATCTGAATTTCCAATTATTCGCTTCGGAACTTTCACAAGTCCCTCTTCTAAAAATTTTCACATTTTGTTTGAAATTCGTATTCCTCCGATTGGAGGTCCCCCAGGGGCTCACTCACGGATGAGGCCGTGAGTGAGTACGGGGTGTCGCGTCCCCGGGGCTACCCGAATCGCCTATAGGCCGCACTCGTGTGCGGGGTTAGTTTGGCTCTCGTGAGCTGGTGTTAGGTTGGCTCTCGTGAGCTGGTATTAGGTTGGCTCTCGTGAGCTGGTTAGATTCGCACTCGTGTGCGGGGTTTGTTTGGCTCTCGTGAGCTGGTATTAGGTTTGGCTCTCGTGAGCTGGTATTAGGTTTGGCTCTCGTGAGCTGGTATCAGGTTTGGCTCTCGTGAGCTGGTATTAGGTTTGGCTCTCGTGAGCTGGTTAGATTCGCACTCGTGTGCGGGGTTAGTTTGGTTCTCGTGAATTGGTCTTAGGTTTGCTCTCGTGTGCTGGGTTACGTATTGTTATGTCTAACTATTATTAGTCTGTTTCAGCTAGAATACACCATGAAGAGGTTACACCAAGAAGAGGACACACCAAGAAGAGGACACACCAAGAAGAGGACACACCAAGAAGAGGACACACCAAGAAGAGGACACACCAAGAAGAGGACACACCAAGAAGAGGACGTATCACGAAGTTGTAGTTTTATTCGCCGAGGGAGGTCCCCCAGGGGCTCACTCACGGCCGCATCCGTGAGAGAGTACGGGGAGTCGCGTCCCCGGGGTACCCGAATCGCCGATAGGCCGCACCCGAGTAAGTCGAGTAATTATTGTCTTAACTTCACGTTACTCGTTTTCTTGATTCCGACACAGCCTTCTGCTGTGTCGGACCTTGCTTGTATGTACCAGACCGGTTGGAGCCGGTATTCGGCGTCGATACATTGAGAGGGGTGGTTCATTGAGACCTGTTTACTCGTATTGCCATTCTCTCTGTTCGTAATCCTACCCACGTTACCTCAATGCATTGGGTTGTCTGGTGGCAGGTAGTTGGCAGAGAAATTCTCTGTTCGTCATCCTACCCACGTTACCTCAACGCATTGCGTTGCCTGGTGGCAGGTAGTTGGCAGAGAGATGGTATTACGTTTGAACACTTCTCACTGTCCATTTCTCTTGGTGAGGACACGTCGGGTATCGGCTCTGACCGGAGCTGCACTGCAAGCATTGTACGCGCCGCGTCACCTTCGAACCGGAGCCTTCTGCTCTGGTTCGCTTTAGTTTTTTTTCTTTTAAAGAATCAGAGCCTTCTGCCTGATTCGCCTTTGATCCCCCGTGGATCGGAGACTTCTTCTCCGATTCACACCTTTTGCTCCGCGATAATTGCTCGACTTGCGTGCGTAATTTAGTATAATTCCATCGACTTGCGTGCGTTAGTTATTAAGATTGTATATCGTCGTTTTAAATATGTCGAGTAATTATTGCCTTAAATTCACTTTGCTCGTTTGCTTGATACCGACACAGCCTTCTGCTGTGTCGGACCTTGCTTGTATGTACCAGACCGGTTGGAGCCGGTATTCGGCGTCGATACATTGAGAGGGGTGGTTCATTGAGACCTGTTTACTCGTATTGCCATTCTCTCTGTTCGTAATCCTACCCACGTTACCTCAATGCATTGGGTTGTCTGGTGGCAGGTAGTTGGCAGAGAAATTCTCTGTTCGTCATCCTACCCACGTTACCTCAACGCATTGCGTTGCCTGGTGGCAGGTAGTTGGCAGAGAGATGGTATTACGTTTGAACACTTCTCACTGTCCATTTCTCTTGGTGAGGACACGTCGGGTATCGGCTCTGACCGGAGCTGCACTGCAAGCATTGTACGCGCCGCGTCACCTTCGAACCGGAGCCTTCTGCTCTGGTTCGCTTTAGTTTTTTTTCTTTTAAAGAATCAGAGCCTTCTGCCTGATTCGCCTTTGATCCCCCGTGGATCGGAGACTTCTTCTCCGATTCACACCTTTTGCTCCGCGATAATTGCTCGACTTGCGTGCGTAATTTAGTATAATTCCATCGACTTGCGTGCGTTAGTTATTAAGATTGTATATCGTCGTTTTAAATATGTCGAGTAATTATTGCCTTAAATTCACTTTGCTCGTTTGCTTGATACCGACACAGCCTTCTGCTGTGTCGGACCTTGCTTGTATGTACCAGACCGGTTGGAGCCGGTATTCGGCGTCGATACATTGAGAGGGGTGGTTCATTGAGACCTGTTTACTCGTATTGCCATTCTCTCTGTTCGTAATCCTACCCACGTTACCTCAATGCATTGGGTTGTCTGGTGGCAGGTAGTTGGCAGAGAAATTCTCTGTTCGTCATCCTACCCACGTTACCTCAACGCATTGCGTTGCCTGGTGGCAGGTAGTTGGCAGAGAGATGGTATTACGTTTGAACACTTCTCACTGTCCATTTCTCTTGGTGAGGACACGTCGGGTATCGGCTCTGACCGGAGCTGCACTGCAAGCATTGTACGCGCCGCGTCACCTTCGAACCGGAGCCTTCTGCTCTGGTTCGCTTTAGTTTTTTTTCTTTTAAAGAATCAGAGCCTTCTGCCTGATTCGCCTTTGATCCCCCGTGGATCGGAGACTTCTTCTCCGATTCACACCTTTTGCTCCGCGATAATTGCTCGACTTGCGTGCGTAATTTAGTATAATTCCATCGACTTGCGTGCGTTAGTTATTAAGATTGTATATCGTCGTTTTAAATATGTCGAGTAATTATTGCCTTAAATTCACTTTGCTCGTTTGCTTGATACCGACACAGCCTTCTGCTGTGTCGGACCTTGCTTGTATGTACCAGACCGGTTGGAGCCGGTATTCGGCGTCGATACATTGAGAGGGGTGGTTCATTGAGACCTGTTTACTCGTATTGCCATTCTCTCTGTTCGTAATCCTACCCACGTTACCTCAATGCATTGGGTTGTCTGGTGGCAGGTAGTTGGCAGAGAAATTCTCTGTTCGTCATCCTACCCACGTTACCTCAACGCATTGCGTTGCCTGGTGGCAGGTAGTTGGCAGAGAGATGGTATTACGTTTGAACACTTCTCACTGTCCATTTCTCTTGGTGAGGACACGTCGGGTATCGGCTCTGACCGGAGCTGCACTGCAAGCATTGTACGCGCCGCGTCACCTTCGAACCGGAGCCTTCTGCTCTGGTTCGCTTTAGTTTTTTTTCTTTTAAAGAATCAGAGCCTTCTGCCTGATTCGCCTTTGATCCCCCGTGGATCGGAGACTTCTTCTCCGATTCACACCTTTTGCTCCGCGATAATTGCTCGACTTGCGTGCGTAATTTAGTATAATTCCATCGACTTGCGTGCGTTAGTTATTAAGATTTTATATCGTCGTTTTAAATATGTCGAGTAATTATTGCCTTAAATTCACTTTGCTCGTTTGCTTGATTCCGACACAGCCTTCTGCTGTGTCGGACCTTGCTTGTATGTACCAGACCGGTTGGAGCCGGTATTCGGCGTCGATACATTGAGAGGGGTGGTTCATTGAGACCTGTTTACTCGTATTGCCATTCTCTCTGTTCGTAATCCTACCCACGTTACCTCAATGCATTGCGTTGCCTGGTGGCAGGTAGTTGGCAGAGAGATGGTTCTACGTTTGAACACTTCTCACTGTCCATTTCTCTTGGTGAGGACACGTCGGGTATCGGCTCTGACCGGAGCTGCACTGCAAGCATTGTACGCGCCGCGTCACCTTCGAACCGGTGCCTTCTGCTCTGGTTCGCTTTAGTTTTTTTCTTTTAAAGAATCAGAGCCTTCTGCCTGATTCGCCTTTGATCCCCCGTGGATCGGAGACTTCTTCTCCGATTCACACCTTTTGCTCCACAATAATTGCTCGACTTGCGTGCGTTAGTTATTAAGATTATGCAGCGTTGTTGTAAGAAAGGGAGCCAGAAGGAATATTGCATTCGTTCTGACTCCCTTTCGGGTCTCTCGTGCAGCAACCTCCTCGTGGTGAGACCTGGGCAATCGGTATTATCCTCTATTCGTAAGAACTTTTAGTGTCTTATGAATAAAGGATAATATCGAGCTAATAGCTGCACATTTAATAAATATGTTGATTTTTCAATAAATTCTATTCCTATACCTATTGTCTTTCACAACATTTTGCAAGTTTACCTTCCTTCAGATCAAAATATATGTATTATCCAAGCTGATTTGCCCCGGGCGTGAACAATGTCATATATCGTCTGGTTCTATTTAGGTAAAGAGACGGGATTGTGGAGGCAGCACTATACCGAAGGCATCAAAATTCCGGGCGCACTCTCATCCAGTGATGGTAGGCACCAGGTAGGCACCGACAAGATACTGTTAAAGACTGCCAGCCTTATGGGAGTTGGCGAGCCCGAATATTTCGGTGTTTCTTACGCCCTGTAGGATATATTCTGGCTCCATCCAGAGAAACAGAAGGCCATCGAAGGCATTTTGTCGGTGAAGAAGACCACTGAGGAGATTCTCGTCGCGATGCATCGGTGAGAATGCGAATTATCACGAAACTATATCGATTATTATTAAATGTTACATTCTCCGCCATATTTCAGACGATGTTTTGGCATTATTGTGGCACTCTTTCGAATTGTTAGCGATGTGGTATATCAGATCACTGTAACTTTCACGTTATCCCCTCGCCCGTTGCGCCCGGTTACCGGGCTCGCTGAATAGCACAGGGGCTGGCAGCGCTGGCAGTCTTCTCGTCGGTGTGGTAGGTGGTGGTAGGCTCTCATCTCATTTCATATCATGCTCTATGATTGTAACATGCACACATTACATTACGTCATTACGTCATAGTTAGTTGGATTTATACTGATTTATACCGCCTGTTTTCGTATTTAGGCGAGTTGCAGATAGTTTATTAAATTGAAGTTCTTATGAGATAAAAACAGTTTCTTAAAAGACGGTGTGTATCATTATGCAAAAATAGTTTTTAATAAGTTCTGTTAGAAACTGTTAAAAAACGTATTGAATTGTATTCTTATGATATTGGAGTTCTAACCTACAATATCACTGTAAACAAAAATCTGAGAACATAAATAGAGTAGCAAAGATTACATTTCAGTTAAGAAAGATTATCGTTATCTCTTTCATAGAGTATTAATTAAATTTTTGTCTTTCTTTCCCATATGACAGCATGACAAAACTCATTTTACACTCGTCATGGAGGAGCCAGAAAAAGTACAAACATCAGAATGGAAGAGGCCCGATCAAGTAATGCAGTTACATCGACTGAAGATAAAGAAACGTGCACTCCAAGCACGTATGAACAATACACGAGTTAACAGAGAAAATGTAGAAGTTCAATCTACTGGTATAGGAAAGATGTGCAATGGTAATGCTAGTCAAAGTATAGCTCAAAAACGGAAAAATCCTTTCGCGAAAGATGAAGTCAAGAAAAGACAGAATGTAACTCCTACAGAGTTGGAAGCCAGTAACGATAACACATTATTCGAGCTTTTGAAAATCGAAGCACCGAAGAAACCGCTTGAAGAACCAGTACCCATAGAATCTCCTTTGACATTCTCTAATATACTTTCAAAAATAGATGGGAAAAATACTAATCTAGACGTGGAAACGCTGAAAGGTGAAAAGTATTTCCCAATAGATTGGACGCTAAAGACAAAAATGAGATTTATGTCTTTGAAATCGTTTCCATGGAATTCTAAATTAAAAACTAGCGAAGAAGCATCTGGCACAACTGGATTTGTAAGATGTTTAGATATTAGCGAAACAGATTCGACGCTAGACACTAGTCCGAACGCAAGGTGATAGCAGAAATTGTTTTCGTATTTTAATTTGATAGAACTGTTTGTTCAAATAATTGTTACCGGTGTTTGCTTTACACAGGCTTCATAGGTGTTGCTTAATATGGCAGCATCCTTCGCTACCGTGGTTAGAATTGTTCCCCCGCTCTGCTGGCAAAGTGAGTTCTAATTTAACAAGTAGTTTGCCTTTTGTGACTAACATTTCTATCAAAGATGCTTTATACAAAGACTGGAGCGAAAGCTTTAGATCCCTTTTCCACTTACTACGAGCAGGTCAATGCCCATATTTTTATGTCTGTGCAAATAATTTCACTGTATTATTTCGTGCTGCTGGTATTTGTGGAATATCTGAAGCTCATGCACTCTTGACACCCACTACACGTGGTTTTCGACAATCGCTGAAGCAGGAAGGTATAATGAAATTTACATATATGCAAATGCATAAACTTAAGACTCGTTTCCAGGATTGCAAGGGTGCAGGATACCTTCTCATTTCTCGATAATGCAAAGATGGGGGTTCTCCTTAGTCAAAAGGGCTAGATAAAAGATCAATCTAGGCCGCAGTCGCCCTCAAAAGTAATTTGCATTATTCAGCAACTTGTAGCTGTCGCAGCTTTATGAAAATAGCTACATGCGCAGCTTTATGCTACCGAATAATGCAAATTACGTCTCTTAAACATAGAAATAGGACCTTTAAGAATTTTTGACTACTGAAAAACTCTATCGTTTGCATTATCGAGAAATGAGAAAGCGCATCCTGCACCCTTGCAATCCTGGAAACGAGTCTACCCCCTTAAGGGCAAATATAATATGTTACTACTTTACACAGAAATAGAATATACAATGCCTCTGAGAAAAGACTCTAAAAGACGGTCAGATGTAACTGATTCTGGCTGTGACACATTGGATGCGCCTGCAATGACTGGCACGGAATCGAATCAATCGGAAAGTCAAAGTGTTGACGATGACGAGGATGAAACCCAAGATGAGTGGCTGCAAAGTCTTGGAGTTGAGAATTCTGAGATTCGCAAAATTCAGAGTTCTCAGGTACTTTTTGTTTGAAATAGTTCGTTCCCTGTCTACTTTAAACGACCTAATATTCTTGAAATCTTTTAACAGACGAGAATGACGTTGGAAAAGGAAACCGAAATAGATAACATGAAACAGTCTCTAATTTTTGTGAAAGGTGTTGAGGCGCAAGGTCTATTCAATTTTTTAATTAACTGTAAATCTGCTATTACAACCACTGGATCATTGGCAGGAGTGCCTCCAACTCTCTTAGCCCCTGTAGCCTTCCACGGTGCTTCGTTAAGATCAATTAAGGTATATCACTTTTATATAAAATTGTTTAGTAGATTATGTACATTATCTCTAATGTTTGAAGGTGAAAGAAAGCACTGTACGCGTTGATAACGAAAGATATTTTTCTTTGGAACTGAAGGGGCCATTATTACCGCATGTGTTACCATCTCTTTGTTCTTTAATGAAATCTAGCCAGCTGGACCAATATTCCGCAAGCTGTGCACAACTAGATTCAACAGCTGCATTTACAGCGGCAAAACACGGTTCCGGTAAAAATTTTGTGTATAATATCGTATCGAAATTAGTAATAATAGCTAAATAAACATTTTACCTTTTTGTAGAACAAACGGAGTCAAACGAAGCGCCAAAAATACCACAGAATATATTCGCTAAGGAAAATCTCAGTGATTGTGGATTTAACGACGAATTATTGAAACATTTCTGCAGCTCCGATTCGTCGCACATCCAAATCATAGAAAGTATTAAATATTCAAATAATTTGTACACGTGGTCTTGACGAAACGTTCTAAGAATTTCATTTGTACTATTTTAACTAATGACAGTTCCGCATTTAACTTAAACCACATGCCCCATGTGCATGCAATTGAAAACTATGACATCACACTTTATTCCGACATCGAAGGTATTATTTGCATGTTATTTTTTCATCGTGTAATGGAAATAAGAAAATCATGAACAGTATAACGTGTAACATTAAGCGCTATCATTATTGTCGTAATCATTGTCATGTTTTATTATTTTTATTGATATCATTATTATAACTTTTTCTACGCGTCAACAATGATAGAAGCATTTTGGTACTAGTTTTTGCTTTAATTATATGATAAGACATCGTATTAATTTATATACCTCTAACAAAAAAAAGAAAACAATAAAACACTTCTCAATATAGAATAGAAGTTCTTTTCTTGTAAAATGAACACGTAACGAATTTTTGATTGTAATGTAATTAAAGTGAAACTTTGCACTGTTAACAGTATAATAAAGAATCTAAAAAGTCAGCTTGTAAGCGACTGTAATAATAATCAGACTGCGAATCTCTATGCATTTATGGAAAATTTATGAAATGCAAGAAAGCATTTATATTAGTGAAATATAATGAGATTTGTAGTTCAGTGTCTCTCTACATTGAATCTCCCAATCAACAATTCAACACAATTTTCAGAGAATAAACCATGAAATTACGAAATTGCACAAAATCTAATAATAACATGTCAAAGATATTTTATACATAAAAATTATACTTTCAAGGTTGTAACAAGATTCAATAAAATGTTTAACGTTCTCCAATACGTCCCCCTAGATAAGACTGTGTTCGTTGTGCGACTTGGAACGAAACGAAGCAGACGCGTGAAAATTCTACACAACGGTAATTCATTAGAGACAAATTTTCGATCTCGCCAGCGACGAAGGTGGGGTCCATGGATAGACTGCCCCTAAAAATAACGAATCGATATTCGCTCGCTGCCCCCGAATCGTCGGACGGTCACCTCAGACGGAACAATCAATTTATTGTAAGAAGAATCGCTTCCCGCGGTTGCTTCAGCGAACCCAGAATTTTCTGCAACCTCAAAAATCATATCTAAAATTCCTTAAAAAAGAAAAAGAAATCATCCATTCGTATCTGGTTTCGAATAGTAGCAGCCGAAATAGAACGCTTGCGGACGACAGAAAAAAATTGCAATTTCCGACAAAATTCTGTTTACCGTGGTAAACATCGACAGTAGTTGACTGTAGTAATTCGAGTACGATGTACACTGCGATTCATATGCACATGCACGTGTATCCACACCGAGCACAGGCATAAATATACACGTACCCATGTGATGATTACGTCAGTGCTGTTGCAGTCTGTGCTCATCGTATTGCGACACTCCTCAACGAGCAGTTTCATGTTCCAAGGTCTTTTATACGAGTTCACTTTTCGAAGTGAACAATGCGCCGGTAATATTGCCCCCTCGGGCCTCGCTCAGAGCGACGCTACAGTCACAGTCCAGCAGGAATTTTCTGCGCTTTCCATTTGAAAATTGAGCTTTCCCCGATAGCATAGAATTCCTTTTTCGATGCTATCGCAGCCGTTATCGTTGATGCTCGAGATGCTCGTAAATAAAGCCTGTGCCGCGAGCTTAGCGAATGAACACGCGTAACAGGTGCAGAGGATGCAGAAAGACATCTTCGACGCGTCCCTTCGCTTCTCCCCGACGCTGAGAAGAGCTCTGCTGAAAAATGATTTCAAAGGGGGTGTGAAAATAAAACATCGCAACTGTAATTTTGTCGTTAACGGAAGCAGATGGTTTGCCTCCTTGGATCTCTAAATATTCTTGAGGCCGAGGGTTTCCAGGTGCAGTAAAATTTTGGCTGAAACAATCCCGAATCTGATAAAAAAAGCTCCGGGGCAGAGAAGGGAAGGTCCCTTCTTCTCGCAAACGTCCGATCAGGCTACCGAGAAGCAACCCCTCGTAAACGGGAGGGTTCAGGGTGGATAAAGCTGCTGGGTACGCGGGTGGTAAGGGGTTCGTGGCTAGGGAGGGTGCCAACGAACGGAGGGAAGGAGGGAGAGAGCTAGAACAGTGTTGGTGCGCTGGCGTTCTCTGTTCGTGTGTGTTGAGTATATTGGCGCGCGCGCGTGTGTGTGTTGGCTAGAATGTGACGAACGCGAAAGAGGGACAGACGATTCAATATAGCTCGGCGAGCTGAACAAGGATGGCGATTCAGGCCGGAGAGAGAACGTTCGTGCGAGGAACGAAGAGAGACGGCCTCTGCGTGGAAGGCGTGCGTAGAAGGGAGACGAAGGCAAAGGCCTGGCCAGAGAAGATGCAAGGGAACGAGAGAGCGAAAGACAGGATCGCGGGACACGCCGCGCCGCGTTCGAAGGAGAGGGAGACAGAGAGAAAGAGAGAAGCCTCTCCCCATGATACGCGCGTACACATCCTGGTCCCTTATTCCCTGTACGTGCGAAGGGGGTTTCGAGAGACCAGCAACGGTGGAGCCACGACGACAACGAGCCACAACCACGACGGCGAACACGACTACTACGACACCGCGTGGGGGTTGCACGAAGACCCCCTGGTGGGGTTCTGGCTGCCGACCCCACAGTCCCCCGCTGGAAATGATATCAGTCGCGACTCGGTCGAGGGAGCCCCAGCACGCGTCGTGCCCCTCGCAGAGTGACCCCGCTTCTTGCTTGCTCGATTGTCCGCTGGCTGTTCATTCGCGTTCGCGTTCGCGTTCACGTTCACGTTCACGTCCACGGTTTTCTTATCGGTGCGCCTGTGCCTCTGCCAGCTTATCAGTCTTCCGGGGGGCAGGACAGGGTTGTACGGTGCCCAAGCCAGAACCAGCGAAACTTCTACGCACACTGTTGTCTACCAGTCAACCAGCTACCCCTTTCTCGGACCGCACCCGGGGACTCTTCTATCTAACATCCATTTCCTACCGTCTCAACAAAATCGCCGGAAGGTGAGTGGAACCCGGGGGAGAAAAAAAGAAAGGGTGTACCGTTCTTAGGGTGTCGGACCACGGAGCACTGGAACTAGACGTGATTTTGCAGTTCTCTGTTTACCGACCAGCTCAACTGGATTTGTTGTTGTGTCGTGCGCAACGTTGCGTCGTTGGTGAGAACTCGCCGCAGCAAAAGTGCGCTCACCGTTGTTACGTGAAACCGATCCGCGAGAACCGACGACGATTAGGTGTGTGTTCACGATGACGACTCCTCGACGGGTTTGATGAGACCTCACACGACATCTGTGGGCTGCTCCGTTGGAACTGCAACAGTTTCCGCCGCTTCCTTCTTCTGTTTATGATAACCGACTGGTCGCGGATCCGCGTGATACCCCGGCACACTCTGTTAACTCGTTCCCAATAGCTTCCAGTTGGGAGCATAATTGACTGCGAACGCACTTGTACGACATCTACGCTTTTGTCCTGCTTAAACTACGCCTCCTTGATGGCTTTAAATGCCCCCCTCTCCTCTTCCCCCCCCCCCGGTTAGAGTGCTTCGGGGAGACGACGATTTCATTGTCATCAGACTCTGATTGAAATGCCGCCAGCTTTTTCTGTATTTAACTTCGTTTCGGTCTGGTCCCATCTCGAGAAGCTTTTCATCCGTTCTCGTAGGCGTTGAAGATTGTAGCTCCTCTCTTTTTGCCGAGTCCTTATAAACGTTTCACAGAATAGGCTCCAGGATGAAAAGTAGCGATCGATGCGCGTCTTGATCGATCAGTCGTTGATTTCGGGATTTTCAGAGAAGAATGAGTTCGCTTCTCGTTCGTGTACGTCTCCGTAACGATGCGAGCGTTTTTAAGGCGCGACGACGAGGCGCGGGTATTAATAGAGTCACGCTGGGACGGGGCACACACAGTTTAAACCGTCTCTGCTCTCTTGATCTTCGGCGTTCTAGAGCGCTCTACCCGGCCACGGGAGATCTCGCGCATTCTTGGAGATCTTAGTCATGCGAATGAGCGACCTCGATACGTCACTTTGAAAAGTTCACCACTTTTCACTGTTGTGTTGTTTCCCTTATCGGATGCGACGCAGCGTGGCCCACGATTATCCTAATTAACAACGTCACCTCTTCCAAGAACTCTGGTCAAGTGCGGTGCAAATGTAGAAGCACGAAAACGCGCAGAAAGAGCAGTCTGCATTATAACAATTACCCCTTCTCGAAAATCGAATTATTCCTTACTCTGTTCATACTTGTTTGCTGCATCTGCATATTTAGGAACACTCTTGTGGAATTTTTGTGGAAATGTTACCCTCGGGTACTTCTTCGGAAAGTGTCCTCAACAGATGTTTGATGCAAAATAAAAGTTGCTCGAGTTAGTTTCAGGGCTCACGAACCAAATTTATTTTTCTACTTTCGTTGTTTTCGAGTATGTATTTATGTTCTTCAATTCTTTTGATCTATTTACTGTGTCAAATTTCACACATTCATTTTTGGTTATGAACGCATCAAATTCACAGTCTAACGATAGATGTTGCATGAAAACAATTTGTTTAGAACGTTTAGCAAAATGATTTCTATAGGAGAAATACGATCTTTGAATTATTTAATTCAAAACATCAATCAAACTGAACTGTTTAGTATTCATTATGATATAGAAAATCCAGAATAGAACATAAATATATTAATTATTTTGAATTATATATGAAACAACATTTTGTAATTAATTATAAATAGACTGCAGGTTTATACACGAAAGAAAAAATGTCTGCATCGATTTGCTTGAATAAAATTTTATTTCGTCTATTAGTAACTCCGATAAATTGCAAATAATGTAATGATATGCTTATATTTTCAGAATATTTTTACATGTATAAAATCCGCAGTCTCATTTATGATTCTTGCTTCTATTATTTCACCAGACAAGTTACCAAGCCATTACACCTGCTTTTTGGCACAAATGTAGCATGTTGGAAAATTTCAATCATCATAGCTAGATCAAGATTCTTGCGAATATATCCGCAACCGTGATAGTAGCCAGACGAAGTGGATATACACATCCGTTTTTGAACTAAATGGATTAAGAAACAATATTTATATGAATATATTTACAAGTTACGAAAGATATAGAAAATTGTACATATTTTTATCTATAGTGTGCAAGTGGCATTTTCAAAAAGTAAGTACTAACTACTAAAAGAGGATAACTAACACTCTATAAATATAGTAGAGTCGTTTTAGAATTGTCTATAATGTTTTCCTTTCCATATCTACACGATGAAAAGTGTGAAATCCAATTTATTATTAATCTAGATACATTTAACAATATTATTATCTAACTACAGTAAACAAAATACGCTAAAAAACAATGTCGAAGAAATTGGATATTTGACAGCACAATTACTGAAAGTCGAAAAGTTTATGCAGAATAATAATAATAATATTATTATACTTTTGAATTTATTTTTATTTTAGCTTAATATTTTTAACTTTACCTTTTTCTTTATAAACAAAAATATTTATTATTATAAATAGTAATACTTTCACATATGCACCTTGTCTTCTTATATCCTAGCGTTTCCCGGGCGCTTCACCTGTTGTTTTAATCTTATTATAGGTTTTTAATCAACGATGTTCGAGTACTCCCCGGGTTCTCTAGCTCTCGTGTTAATGTTTTTATGGATTTTCCATTAACAACCTTCCGACAGTTGCATACCGAAGGACTCGAAACAAAATGTATAAAGCCGCCCGTATGGTTGCTCGAGAGTTATTTATTTGCGAGTGTGTGTCTTATCGCGTAGCTTTATAGGCAATAACAATTACTGTAATGTAACGCTGCCAGGTTGTCAATGTTTTTAATGGAAGGAATGCATGATTAACAAGCAATAAAGTGATTGAAGAACGTAATCCGCTCGTTGCGTCTCCCGAGCAACATGCAACGTGCTTATAAACTCTGTATGTGGCTCGTAATTAAACTTGATAAACTAAACTGATCCACTGGTTTCGTTCTTTTCGATATATTCCGTCGTTTGCGTGCGGTTGATGCTGCGTGCCATTAATCAATCTGTCACAGTATTATACGAAACAGAAGTGCGTTTAATGGAACAGGTGTATTCAGTTCTGTTTATCGCTGGGTTATGTAATTAGACAAATACCTTGCACGGTTATATTTGCTTTCTGCGGAAAGTATTTCTCTTCTCATTAACCCTCAAGAATGCAATCCTACTCGAATTTATGCTAGTAATTTAATATATTAAACCATTCACTACAATGGACGAGATATCTCGTGTATCTTTATTATTGATTCGAAGTGTTTCATTCGAAAATTTGACACAAGTAATTGATTTTTCAGACATGACGTTGTTGGAGGAAGATGCTCAAAGATAATAAACATAAAATACTCCATATTCCACACAATTAGAGCTTCTATTGTCTATTTTGTATGGAATGCAGAGGGATAATTTTAATCGATGTCGGAGATCTAATATATAAAAATTACCCACTGAATCTACAAAAAAAAATCTCAAAAGAAAAGAAATGGCCGACGGAAGGAAACCAGATATTTCTGTAAAAATTGTTTCGTTACATTATGCAATTCACCAAGCATTCCATACAAAATAAACAGTAAAAACTTTAATTGTGTCAAATATCGAGTATTTAATATTTAATTCCACCAACGATGACATGTCCTAAAAATCGATTACTTGTGTCCCAAAAATGTCGGAGAACCTTACAGGGGTGGTTCCTTAGATTATTTGAAGTAATATTTTCCTTTGCAGGCCCGGCTGAGCGTCGCATTGCCATTGGCCGCGCCGAAAGTCGTCCGCTGTAGTCGCGCTCTGATTGGTCCGAGTGTTTTCCGTTAATAACTCCTTAACAAAGCCGAATTTTCGTCAAGGAGAAAGTTACTTCAAATGATTCAAGGAATCTCCTACATTTTTGGGACACTCTGTATATTTGTGGGCTTAGATAGAAATGAAAATTAAATATAATTTGCTTGAATCATTGTATTTTTCAAGTACATTTTGAAGGACCACTTAAACTTTCTTTTTCTTCCATACAGTGTGATTAATTGAAAGAAATAAAATTAGAATGTTGAATGCAATAGAATCGAATTATCTTTTACACGGTTTTGGCGAAGAGAATAGTCAATGCTGACAAAATTTCTGTTCTCTTTGCGGTGTTATTTTGGTAGCCTGTCGAGTGGATAGTTTGGTGTGTTTATTTTACTTACACAAGAATACAGATGGTACGTCGAAGATAGCCGCGACATTCGAGTGTGAATGAAGCTACCTTTAAGAATCTTACAAGTAGCGAAGTCTTTCATTAGATACATTATTTCGTACCTGCGGTGGTGCTTGTTGGTCAGGCTATTTTTTACGTAAGCTGCAGAAGTAGTTTTGCTGTAAATTTATATCATATTTTCCTTGTACTGAACATGTGTTATCTTTCCTGGGCCACTCTATGTGTATATCGACAATAATGCAAAATTATAATAATCGGATGTATACAATAATTTTTAATTTATTATATTGCCCAAATTATTAAATATAAATTTTAAAAATATTGCCTGCTGCAAGAGAAATTGAAAATAACGAGATATAATAAACATAACAAATGATGAAAACATGTCATTAGCAAGGTATATGAGCATCATTGTAAAACTTTCTAATTAGCTTGATTACCAACCGCTTATTAACGGTGACATGCTAAAATGCAATTACTCAAATATTTATCTACTAATTAAATATTAGCATTTCCAATTCCAGATTTAATAAATTTAATAAATTTCAGCTTGTAACATCGTTTCATAATACTACCGATATCGATCACGTATGCTTGATATCAATCTCCTTATCAGCGCCCTGTGCCATCGTTCTGATTACACCGAACTGTCACAACACTCGTATAATTCTAAATATTAACAAATTACATAGTCCGCAATTTACGAACTAGTACACGCTTTCATGTGCCCTGGTGCCATACTGGCATTTATGTTTAATTACTATATAGATAGTGAATTTAATGATGACAGAAATATGTAGATACAATTTCAAACAGCAAAATGGTTAAAAGAATTCAAGAACACCAATGTATTAGATTGTTACGTATATGAAATGTTCGATTTCAAAATCCAAGCGTCACGAATGTTATGGCGAATTTTGGGAATCTTCAGTTTTTATTTAGATGTTAAATTTTACTTTTAAACATTGACGACAGCACTATGTGAAAAAAACGGAGATGACACAAGCTTGTCTTATAAATAAAGAAAGGGAACCATCAAAGAAACTCAATTTCTACCATAATTCAATCAAGAAATTTGCAATTCGTTGACAGAGTATGTTGATTACAATGGTACGTAATTAATCAATAAGTTCAATATAAAAAAAAGTTATGGTTATCGAACATTTCATATGTACGAACTAATATTTTGTTGGACCACTTTCAGTATTAATAATTTGTGCCAATCAGCGTTTCATACAATGTGCCAATGATTTATTTATTATAATGACGGTTTATTTAGAAAAAAGTTATTACTGTTAAAAGTCGTACATACGTAACAACTTACTACAATCATGTATGAAAATAATTCAAAAGGAGAAAGAAGTCTCTATGCAATCATTATTTCTCTCAAATTTGTTTTTCCCGGAAAAAATCCGTGGCACAGTAATTACAATAGTTCGTTAACGCAGCCGATATTTGCTTGGTTTGACCTGTGTATTTGTCCTGCGACATCTGCATGTGTTATACACCAAGCGATATACTGTAAATTATACCGGTGTCATAGTGACGTCACTTTGCTCTGTTATCTTTGCCTTAACTTGGACTATACGGCGTTTTTTTCGTGCGCGTGGCTACATCGTTAAATAATATGCGCTCTAGCTGCTCTTAGTTGCTGTCTACAGCAACAAAAAGTAGGAGTGGAAACGTTACGTTGAATCAGGGTCCGGGAATAGAGAAGTAATTAGTATTCGTGGAAATCAAAATAATTAATCAATAAATCGTTGCTGGGATAAATCAGTAATTACGATCACATTTGCTACACTGTAGTTATTAATCTGTAATCGTGGAATGAGCGATTAGTAGCCGATTTTAACAGGACAAAATGAGTAGATGAAATTCAAATCAGTGAAAATGTTCCAAGAATTTAAAGATACATAATATTTTGGACTTATTAAAATAATTAAGAAAAGAAATAAATGTACATCCAGTGTCGCCAGATCAAGACTTTGGTCCCTACTCTACTTTCCCCTTCCATGTCGCTACTCTCTACCGCCGCGGCACGGTCACGTGACATGTTCCATCTCTGTCGTACATGTGTCCGGTACCGACAAAGAGAGGGTAACTTTTTCCCCTCAATTCATGACGACTCTGTGTTTTTGATTGCCCTAATAGACTAGTTACTAATTTATTAGACTCCGGATTTTATGCATTTATGACAAAGATGAGCAAGTACAACTTAAAATAGTGAAAAGATTAGAAGAGTATTAATATATTAGGTTTTAAAGAAAGGAATGCAGGATTTTTGTTCCTTTGTTTTAATTGTAATTTTATACCAATAAATATTTACCTTAACATAATGAGTTATTTGTAATTTTAAAGCTTGTTTCACGCTCTATTTAATTATGCTTTTGATATTTAGTTTCATTCAAATTTTTATTAAATTATATTTTATTTCAGGATGTCAAAACGCGAATTTTGCATTATTTTCTTCTACGAGTTCAAACTATTACCTTCGCCCCATATTCCAAGCCGTTTGAGCGGCACTTCGGCCTACATAGATTGAACTCATAGAAAAAAGTAATGCGAAAATCGCGTTTTGAGATCCTGAAATAAAAGCCATATAATTTAATAAAAATTTAAATAAAGTCAAATATCAAAAGCATTATTAAATAGAGCGTAAAACAAGCTTGAAAATGACATATAACTCATTAAATTAAGGTAAATATTTATTGGTACATATCTGGTATAAAATTGGAATTAAAACAAAGGAACAAAAATCCTGCATTTCTTTCTTTACAACCTAATATTATTTTCGCTACATCATAATCATTACTGAAACATATAAAATAGCTCCCGGGTCTTGCAATTGACGCAGGAACTTTTTATTTTGCGTAAAGATCCGGAGGCTAGCGATCGTTGTGAACATGATTTTACGTTAGTTATAATTAGACATTTAGAATATATAATATAATTAGACAAATAGAAATTTATTTTCTTTTTTAATATGTTTAACAAGTTGAAAATAATATAGCAGTATTTTTATATTTTTCTTTTAGTGTTTTAAATGACACCTGCTCGTGTTCGTCATAAATGCATAGTGTTTTTGGCTTGGTCCGGAGAGCAGCAGGGTTCTTGGTAAAATCAAAGAATTGATTTTCATCGCGGAGTGCCTCCCACGTGGCACTGTCTCGTTAAGCTTTCCAGGCCACCATGACCCATACGTGCGCTGTTACTGGCGTGCAGGCAACGCCGAGAGAGATCCATTTCTGCGCGATAGTGCAAGCAATGTCAAATTATGATCGACCACAGCCGGCTTGTAGCAAATCAACGTCGAAGTCCTGACATTTCGTCTCTCGGCCAAGTGTTTCAGCGCGGCTCTGCCATTCCGCGGAGTAATCAAATAACATTGCTGCATTCGTCGTACCTATAATAATGATCTCGTATTATTTCTACGATACCATGGCACCGTGGCGCCCCGATCAGCTCGATTTCATTCGGAACTTAATTAGGTCATTCTATAAATTCGTCACGGTTTTAGGTCTTTAATTATGTACAGTGAATCTCTATTAGAACACTTTTAACCCTTGGTACTCCGAATTATTTTTCGTGTTTTATTTGTAATTTAAATTTGTCTTCAAAAGACAGTTCCATGACTTTAAACAATGTTGTTTACTAATTGTATTAACTATAGCTCTCAAACTTTGTTGCAATTTATATTTGTGGAACTTATATTTGTTTTTAACTAAATAATAAGACAATTAAATACATAAAGGAAGAACTAAATACATATAAAAACCCGTTTTATTTACATTTTTCTTTCTGTAATGTCGAGTCACACTCGACAAAGGAGTGCAAAGGTTGAAAAGGACCATGGCTTGTTTAACATTTGACCATACGACATTGTTTATAAATTCGAACAATTATAGTTTACTACATGTGATGGAAAACAAATTTTTTTAAGACTGCAATACATAAAAACTGCAAATTTCATCACAAACGTTTGTAGCTGATTTCAACCGATTTTGTTGAATTTTTCAGAGTAACTTCATTATGAGATAAAAATTTGTGTGGCAGTCAACATGTTCATAGTAAATAGAATTTTAGTAAACTTATTTTCGACTCGTCAAATTATTAGAAGAGGAAATACATTTTGATATTTAATTATTGTGTTAAATATGTTTATCTTTGCTAAGAACGGTTACAATCTTCCAAACAGCTTTGTGCAATTGCATATTACCACAAATCTTACATAATTTTTTTTAAGTAAGATTATTTGGTTTATAAAAAGTTCAATGATTAATTTCATGAAATTTTATAAAGGCTAGTAATCTATTTAATTGTTGTACTGTTTCTGCATTTCACACTTACAGCGAATGCGCATAAAAAGACGCGAATGTTCATACAAATGCATATTTTGTTACAATAAATTCGCAAAAACTCGGGCACAAATTCGTTTCACGTTTTAATGCCATATTCTTTATACTGCGTAATACCTGGCATATAAATATTCGTGAACATAAATGTTTAAATTTGCATAGTGCGTCCGTCACGAATGTTTTTTATCGAATTCGTCCCGTACATATTTGCATGTATTTAATAAAAAAAAGTTTACCGGTAGAGGTTTCTCGTCGACTCGATGAATGAGTGTTTTAAATATGAATTACTGTTAATCTCGATGAATTAACGAAGATGTACAGCGCTGGACACGTGTAGAATTCATCAGAGTATGCAGAGTATGCAAAACACATTGGATTATGCCGATCAAGTCGGAATATGCAGAATAAGCTGTAATGTGGACTACGTTGACATATATAAAGTACATATTGCATATACGTATATACATATAACGTCTTACGTCATTTGCTATCCTTCTAAAAATGTTATATTTATTTTGCATTTATTATATCAGTACGACATATTTAACATCTAACGTACATATAAAAATTATAATGTACATCCTTCTTATTGTTACATTTTATATCGTTGCATTTATCATATAAGCAGACAGCGGATTTTATGCAGTTATGACAAAAATTAGCATGTAATTTAGAACAGTAAAAAAGCTCGAGGAATTTAAAAGTACTGTTGTATTATTTTCGACGTATTAAACATATTCAGAAAGAAAATAAATTTCCATTTCACTCCAGTTTCGAGGAATAGCGCAGCCATACGTTAATACTATTTTGCAATTCGATCAGATACAAAACACCATAAACCAACGATAGGTCGAGCATGAGTGAAACCCGGTTGCTAAATCAGTCTAGTCAGGGGGGTTAGATTGAGGGGAAGGTCCTTCGCGTTTAAAGGACATTTACAATTTTCCACGTGGGTAGAAAGGCGACGTGTGCTTTTTCGATCGGTCATTTAAACTCGTTCCGTGTGAGGATCGTCGGGAAGACGGCTTGCCACGGCAGGGGACCGTTCCTCTTTTCGATGGCCGACGATTTTCGTGGCCCCCTGCCTTCCACCGTTCGTTGCCGCAATGTTCGCTGCCATGAAACGGGAGGAAAAAAGGGTGCGTGCAGTCCACACACGAGCGTAAAGCCTTTGGTAATGCGTGATGGGGTCCACCAACGAAATTATGGATCGGGCCTGGATACCACGTCTGCGCATGACCATGGTCGGATCGCACTCTGCCCTTCTTTCACCCTGTTCTCTCTCTCTCTCTCTCTCTCTCTCTCTCTCTCTCTCTCTCTCTCTCTCTCTCTGTCACCCTCTCTTTGCCCCCTTAGCCCCCCCTGCCCGTGCATGTACTCGCACCCTTGCATTGTATACGTATTTGCCTAACTTTGACCCCCTGCTTCTATGTTACCTTCTTGCGTCGTTATGGATTGCGATATTTTGTCAAGTATATGTAGTTACTAGTGGATTACGGATGTTTATGCAATTTGCAATTTTAAAACTCTTATTTTCCGTGGCCTTAGCCTTTTTGGATCTGAAATCAATTCAATTCGTACCAAATTCTGTCATATTTTACATCCTAGAATATTTTGAACATTTTCAAAAGCCATCATTGCATAAAGATCCGCAGTCTAGTTATTAGTATTTTCGATAATGAACTAGTTTCAGCTTATTAGAATCAATAAACGGAGAATAAACTTTCTATTTGGCTTTTCTGGTAAAAATATTTAAATGATTTGCCCAGAGAAAAATTAATAACACATTTGTTTCATTTCTGTCACGAAAGATGTTCTAGTTGGTAAAACTAGTCGTTTTTTTTTGTGAATTGAAATTATTAACAGAAGAAATGGATTTTATTTCTTGCAAATGATGCATACGAATTTTATTTTCCATAAAGACAGGCTGATTAGTTGACTGCGTGTATCAAGTTTTAGGGGGTAATTGTAAATTTGGGGAAGCTTCGATCTCGAAATCTATGGTTAATTCAGCTCCGAAAGGAATTTTATAATTTTTCTATAGACATTTGTAGCGTTTTCAAGGAAAACATGTCTTCGCTTCTCCATATTGCGCGAAACCACCTCGAAGGAAAATGAACGATTGGCTGCGGGAAAGCTTCAAGCTTTAAAACGTGTCTAGGTTTATTCTTGTACGGTTCCATTTTATGCAGCTGTAGCACTTTAAATATCGACTGTTTCTCGAAAATCGAAGCTTCAGTGTTTCAATGTTTTGGAACCATCCATAGTCTCTCCTCTGTCAAAAGGATTTGTCTAAAATTTTGTAATAATATTTGACAAATTACGAAATTGCACGAACTATAAATTAAATAAATTGTCATGTTTTTCTAAATGATTCTATAATACATTATATACTAGACAGCGGATCTTTATGCAAAATAAACATTTTCTACCCGAATTGTAACAATTTGGAGTGAAATGGATATGTATTTTCTTTTTTAATATGTTTAATAAGTTGAAAATAATATAACAGTATTTTAAAATTCTTCCAATGTTTTTACTGTTTTGGATTACAACTACTCATTTTTGTCACAAATGCATAAAATCCGCTGTCTAAACATTACACTGACTTGTACTGTTTGCTTTGTCCAAATGTTTTTATCTTAATATGGGTGCAAACATAAATTAAAAAAATTTCTTCAAATATACATGTATTACACTTAAAATAGGTTCCCGTATACAGTTAATCGAATTAATATTCGGACGCTCTAAAATATACGATAACTTTCTTAATACTGTACTATACGATTTCAACTTTTCTGGGAAGCTAGAGCAATTAGTTTACTAAAGGATGTGAAAAGAAATTTTTTCAAAAATTGCAATTGAACGGAATTGTAGAAAAAATACTAAAAGTTGCACTTTACAACTTTTTTTATGTGGGCCTGTATTGAAAATCTTAAAAATACGTTTTGTAGATCTGTAGGTACCTGTGAAAATTCGCCCACGATGTTGAAAATCTTAAAGACAAATTGTTTCTTTACTGTGCGAAACATTCAAATGCTCTGCTACATTTTGATAAGAAATTTAAAAATAGTTACCAGCTAAAAATAGCAAACCCAATCGGGAACATTCGCAGCTGTAATTACTATGTAGAATTCATGCAAACGCACCGACAACAGAAATGTTACCCATTGTACTTTGCTTCTACCTCAATGGTGGTCGAATTTGACTTTCAGATGTTAGCGACCACTTTTAAAGTAAAATTTAATTAGATTCTAATTAGATGGATCTTGTATGCCTGTTATGGAAAATGTTGCAACTTTTCTGTTAAATATTCGCAGTTAAACACTGAAGAGACATTTTGAAAATCACGTTTTCTCGTTTATTCTTGTTAATTCTATTAATAGTTTCTACATAGACAATTAAAGTGTATTGCTTAAAACAATTTAAAACAATCATAACACCAACATGAATATTAGTATTATACTATTGCTTAAAACAATTTAAAACAATTATAACACCAATATGAATATTAGTATTATACTACTGCTACAAACAATTGCAGAACAATAGACACTAATAGTAGAATTTATTTAGATGGTATATCTCTTCGGTCACATTGTAAAGTTAAGTGTATTGTTAAGTTAAAGTGTATTGCTTAAAATAACATTATTAAAAAAATGCAGAATCATTGTATTTACCAGATGTTCGAGCAGCATTAAATTTTCCAAGTTACGTGCAACTGTTATTCTGTTCAGTATTACATGAGCGCCAACGTCGTAGAAAATTAGAATAATTGCACGTAACATGTCAATTAAAGCGACTGTACCATCGGTATCGTTTAGTATTTCAACTATGACGTAACTATTGTGGGTAAGCTGGGAAATGTACTACAGTCCGTAATTAACTATGCTGAAATGATATGCAATTTATCAGTGTATCCTTATTTTCAACGAATTCTTCCTGTTCACAGAAACAACATCTGACCCATTAATAAAATGAATAATCTTCTGTATTTACTAAAATATAAGTTCAAAATCTGATACTGAAAAAATGATAAAGTATAATTGTTTACGTGTATAGATAATTATTACGAAAAACATTTCACTGAGATTCCTCATTAAGAGGAATTCCCTCATGTTATAAATATTTCTACTTATATTACAGAATTTTTGTTTTATTGTTATATCTATATTACATATTATATTTAAATTTTGTCGATCCAATCGATCCAAATTTTCCAAAAATTGTACATATAAATAATGTACTTAATTAAAGCTTAATTTGTTAATGAAACACGGTGTGCATTTCGTAATTAGATAAACAAAATAACATTGTTCGCGGGATTGTCAGATTGCAAAATGAAAATACGTCCCTGATAAGCTCGAATATGGCAGCTCTATTGTGAATTGTACTTCATGAGGCAAGCTTTATTTAAGGCTTCTTGTTTAATTTCGTTGTGTGGCTTCATTTAAACCAAATTACATATTAATTTAGTATTGATTGTGATAATTATGCATTTCGAATATAATCAATGCAATATTGTTCGTGTATACATATAAATATGAATGATATCATCGTTACCTGCTTATCAACTCGACTATCTGCCTCGCGTCTCGCTGCGCGTACAATTTCATTGTGATGATAATTGAATATTGCAGATAATCATTTCGTGATTGTTCGAGCAAAAAGGAAAACTGAAAAAATAAAATATCGTTAATTGAAACCATTACGTGATAAGGTATTGCTTTTTATCTGCCACGTGAAAAATAAATCTTTTCTCTGAAGTTTAGATTTTGTTCGATGTTAAATAAATAAAATTGCATTCAAGATAACTGGAGATTGAGTGAAATGTGTGATATCATGTTCTTGTAAAGCACTATTGTCTTTTAGAAAGTTTAATAAGATTTTGCAAAATTAGATTTAAGTTGAAAACATTTATTATTGGACTTAATGAAATGGCTCTCAAATGGGTCACTGAATCTTTTTCAAAAATCGTTCAAAATAACATTATCATGTATCAAACTAATACATTTTTTATTTCTCCAACTCCTTGCCGTATTTCAACGAGGTGGCTCGTGATGAAGATTTCAAACAAAGATTGATTCGTTTGTAATCAATATTTAAGCATTAAAATAAATGTAGCCATACAAAAAATATAAATTTTCTTTTCTACGACATTTTTGGGAATGAAGATGTCTTGATCACGGTAACTGTGAAGAAAATGTTACGTCAAGCGGTTAAATTATGTTTAATATTAATGTGTCAATTAAATTACGTTCAATATTACATTTATAGTGATTACTAGACTGCGGATCTTTTTGCAAAATAAAAATATTTTACATTGATTGTGAGAAGCAGAAATAACATACAAATTGATTTCATCCCTTAACGACTTTGCTCGTTTAAAAGCAACATTACAACATTCTTGAATTTTTTAAATCTTTTACTGTTTTATATTTCGTCCAATCAATTTCTTCATAAATGCATAAAGATCCGCAGTCTAGTGATTACATATTCCGCTCTATCGAAATGGTAAATGGAAACGTGAGATAATACAATTTCACCTAAATATACAAACACTTGTATCATTAATTAACATAAAAAATTATAAAATGCAACGTTTTAGTATTTTCTCTACAATTCCGACCAATTGCAATTTTTGGAATAATTTCTTTTCATATCCTGTAGCAAACTAATTGCTCTAGCTTCTAAAAGAAGTTCAAAAGGTAAAGCCCAATGTTTAAAAAGTTGTCGGTTTTTTGAGAGCATCCGTATATTAGTGGGAGTCACTGTACATATGAAGATTATGCAATCTCATTCTAGTTTTTGTACTTGCTTGTGAAAAATAATGTTTCGTATTTTTTTTTCAGAAGGGACCTGAAGTGCTACAATAATGGGTGATAACACGTTCAAGCTTACTTGGAACAATCATCTGGCAAACTTGTCAGGATTGTTTGAAGGGCTATATAAAAGTGGCTCTCTGACTGACACGACCTTAGCCTGCCAGGGTGGTATGCTGAGAGCACACAGATTGGTCTTGGCAGCATGTAGCCCTTACTTCGAAAGAGTCTTCAAAGAGCACTATGGTGAACAACCGATTCTTATTTTAAAAGGTGAGCAACCGGTATTAATGATATATGTGTACACCTAAAAGCACATAGTTAGACGATGCGTCCCCACGATGGGAGATTATTTTTGGTTGCTAGCTTCAAGATCTAGCTCTATGAACACCCACTTGAAATCTCATCAGCAGGACCTCTATGCAAAATAAAAATTTTTTAATTCCATTGTGAAACACACAAGACAGAATGTACTTCTTCTCAATTATAGTTCCTGAAAATTTTCAAGAAATGCTAGGATATTTATATTAAATATGAAATATGAGAGAACTTGGTACGATTTTAATTTATTTCAGATCTAAAAAGGCTACCACCACGGGAAATAAGATTCTATTTTATTCCACTTTCTTAAAATTTGTCCATAAAAATTGAAAATCACATAAAAATCCGCAGTCTAGGTATAGTAATATTCTTGACCGAGTCGTACAATGTTTACTTAGATCACGAAGTATCGTCGGATATTCTAATTCTGTATTTATCTAAAATAATTAATTGAAGATTTAATAATCCAAATGTCCTAAACAAGTTAAAGGACCTTGATATTTATCGTACAATACTGTGGTGAAGGATAATGTACAAAAATTTTGTTGGGGCCATTAGTAATCCTAGTATACCAGTTAAGAATGTCTTCACAGTTTTGTGTTTCACCTATTCATTTTTATCATGATTGATACATAATAGTTCAAACGCCACTTCATAAAAATAAAAAAAATGGAGTTACACTTAATACAAAAATTGATTAAATGTAAACTCGTCAATTTATGCAAGTAAAATACTTCGTAAAAACAAAAAATTCTGTGTAGCTAGACATCCATATAAAAAATGATTATTTAAATGTATAAGCTCACCAATTCATGCAAGTAAAATACTTTATAAAAGTAAAAAATTCTGTGTAGACAGAGTTTTATACAATAATCGTTTGTGTCAATAGATTCCTAAATCCGCAAATAAAAATCGCAATTGATCGATGGTAACAGGTGAAAATCCAATTATCGAGGTGTCAAACATTCATTGCGGTTTCGTCTGTTACCAGAGGCCGCTGTTGGCTGACCACTGGTTATTAACATTAACATTTGCCGTTTCTAAATTGAGCTTAATGTCATCGTAAATAAACATAGATTGAGAGACGCTGACCGCAGTGACAGACAGCGGGTCGCGTGCTACAAATTACTAGTCGGGAAAAGGGGAACGTTAGCTAAGGCCGGGCCTATGTCTGTGCTGTCTAATGCTGCTCGCGCTGACAATGAGCGAACGCGTGCTGAAAACGTCATTTGAAACTCTCGAAAAATCTAGATCTCTTTGACCATTCCCGAGGTCCGAGAATCTTGAGACAAGCACTTGAAAAAAGTGTTAAGTCTGTTGATTAATATACAAAGCAAATTTCAAGATCTGGGGCGCTTGCGTGAACCTAATAGTCTGAACAGAATGTACGTAATGTGACAAAATTATTTAAGGGGGTAGACTCGCGTTTCCAGGATTTGGAAGATGGGGATTTTCAGTAGTCGAAAGCTTTAGATGAAATATCAATCAAGGCTGCAGTCGCCCGCAAAAATCCTATTTTTACGTTTACAAGAGATAATTTGCATTATTCGGCAGCATGTAGCTGTCACAGTTTTATGAAAATAGCTACATGCGCAGATCTATGCTTCCGAATAATGCAAATTACGCCTAGTAAACGCAAAAATAGACTTTAGAGGGCGATAGCGGCCTAGATTGATCTTTTATCTAGCGCTTTTGACTACTGAAAAACACCATCGCATGCATTATTGAGAAATGAGAAGACGCATCGCGAACCCTTGCAACCCTGAAGATGAGTCTACCCTCTTAAGAGTGTAATATTGTTTCCAAAATTGCAAATGGGCTTTTAAGTAGCCAAAGCCCGAGATAAAAGATCAATCTAGGCCGCAATCGTCCTCAAATTTCAAATTTAATTAATTTAGACATTTTGATTATTCGGAAGTACAAAGCTGCGACAGCTGCATGATAGCAAATAGTGCAAATTACGCCTCGTAAACGTAAAAATAGACTTTTGTGGGCGATCGCGGCCTAGATTGATCTTTTATCTAGCGCTTTGACTACTGAAACACCCATCGCTGCGGTATCGAGAAATGAGAAGGCGCATCCCGCGCCCTTGCAATTCTAAGAACGAGTCTACCCCAGAGTTGGGCATTAATCGATTAAAATTTTAATCATTGGTTAATGTGTACGATTAAAAAAAGGAATCATCGAAAAATCGACGATTGATTCAATCGATTGATGAAGTTAATCGACAATCGTTTATTAAAAAAAGAAATCATCGAAAAAAAAAACATAACAGCACGTAAACAGACTTTGTATTATACATATAAACCAAATGACAATACACCTAAACATTCGTATCTTCTATGATACTAAAGGCTATGAACACAGACAGATCTAGTTTTGAGATACCCTAAACAGGTTATAAATTCTAAATTATGATTCGTAGGTGTGGCGGTGGAGGAAATGGAGTGTCTGCTGGACTTTATGTACCGGGGCTCGATCGACGTAGCAGAAGAACACCTGCCATCCCTGATAAAAACAGCGACGGACCTCGAAGTCCGTGGACTATCGGGCGACGACAGAAACCAAGAAAACAGCCGAAGCCCCTACACGAGGGTTGAAACGCGGATGCAACGGTGTCACATAGAGACAAGGGTTCACATGAGCGACTACATGAAGGACCCATCCGTGATTCCGTTTCTGCCGAAACAGTCTTCTGTGGAATCGTTGGGAGATCACATCAAGGTCGAGGAGATCGAGGTGGAGGATGATCCGATGGTGATCGACGGCCATGAAGACACGTTCGACGATCCCTTACGGTCCTCGGATACACAAATCGTGAGTATTCGCAACCCCTAGTGCCGAATAACAACCCCGGTTCCTTGGAAAATAGTAACGTAATAGACTACGGATCTTTACGTAAAATAAAAATTGTCGGCACCGATTATGAGAAGCAGGAATGGAATGAAAGGTGTTTTCATCCCTTAAAAATTTTGATACATTGGAAACAACTTGCCAATATTTTGTTGGATTTTTCTAAACTTTTACTGTTTTATACTTCACCCAGCCAATTTGTAATGTGACAAATTGACTTTATCGTGTTGGCGGGCTCAAAAATGCATTTACTAGACGTTTGTAAATCGACATAATGTAAATCGAGGCTGGTATTTATTATTTTATAAATTGAAATAACTTAAAAGTTGCAATAATAACCCACAGTGTCTGTAAACTACTCTCATAGAAGAATTAAACCGAATCTTCAATTTTTGCAGTTGTGTCTACTTCCGGAGCAGCGATATAAGTATTGATCCTACTTCTCTGTAACAGTACAATTCAAATAAAATGAGAATTAATTTTTTACTTGTCGATATAGATATACGTAGACGTAGACCGTTTAAGTAAAGTGCCCTATAGTGTCAATTGAGATAAAAAGCGAAATTATTTACTTACATAAAGATTTGGAGGCGATCTGGGCGCGTCGGTTTATCTTATCTTGGAAGAAACTCACCGAACCCGAAAATTCAGTTTCTAGAGAAGCTTAGTGTACCGTGAAGATAATTTCGGTTTTTAATATACAAGTACACAAGCAGTTTTGAGTCACGATTATACTTTCGTAATGATACGAAATCATGAAATAAAACAAAACTCTAAATGCATTTATAACAATATGTACTTACGTTCGTTGATGTCATACAACAAAAAGAGTCATGTTTTATTAACTGGAAGACGCAAATTAATTCAGATACAATATATAAATATCTAGCAAATCATATAATCAAGTAAATTAAAACGCGTGAATGTAACTCACTCTGTAGATTTATAATACAGAAGATATAGTGTACTATGCACGGACAGCGGATCTTTATGAAAGATAAAAATTTTCTATCTGATTTGTAACAAACTGGGGTGAAATAGAAATTTTTTTTTTCCTTTTTTAATATGTTTAATAGGTTTTTCAAATCTTCTAATGTTTTAACGTGTACGATTTTCGTCATAAATGCATAAAATCCGCTGTCTAACTATGAATCATGCGGAGAATTTTCTAATATTTTCAAACGGCTTTGCACTGTCCAGAGTCGAATGCCACCACCAATGTACAAACGGGAAACGAGATTCAAAGGACAGAAGAGAGTCTCCGTTGGCCGCACATCAAGGAACAGCGAACCACAGGAATACAGGACGAAGGAGCGTCTAGTTCAGAAAGAGGACAATTCCAGGGAAGAAATGTACGAGGACTCGGCCACAATGAGATCGGAGACAAATTTTAACAACGGATCTACTGACCCTACGGTACCGGACATACAGATGAACGACGACTTACAAGAACGAGATGAGAGTATGGTACGATAAGATGAATACGATTGAAATTGCTTCTTCATTTAGGGTTGTTCACATGTTTATTCATCCCTAAAATAACATAATATGTTTAGTAATTTTGTATCTTAAATATTATCAGTTGATCGATAATAATTTTTTGAAAGTCGGAAATGTATTGTTTAAATACTTCCTCGATCCACACAGTACATGAATTCTTTTTCAACGTTTTCTACTGTTTATGTCATTGTTCAAAATGTAACATTATCTCAGGTCTCTAACATTGTTTCAGTTCTCGTCTGTGTTTACAAACATTGACAAGGTGTTTTACATTCTAACGACTTTACTAGTATGTTATATGTAGGCTAATGGGAAAACCGTTTCCACTTCTCCGAAGTCTTTTCAGTATTAGAAATTCAAATTCGCCGTTTGCAAATGGTATAGTTTACAATGAGGAGTGTTCGTTCTCAAGCAGACCGAACGTGAAATTTATATTTATTTAGACACGGTCCGCTGCAATAGCTCGAGACACTCGACGCGACGCGACGCACAGTGGTCCCAAATCCCGAAAACACGGCCAAAACCTCAAGAATGAACTTTCTCCTAGGAGTTTGTAATTCTAGGGTTGGGTAAAGTGATGTTATAACCACTGAATGTGCCACCAAGGAAAAAGGTAAAAAGTTTATGGTACGGTTCTGCAGTCAGTTCAAAGTTAGCCTTCGTTTGACGAGCATTTGTCGCGCGTATTAGTAGGAAATTGAACGCCCCCTTCTAAAGTGCATAACTTTGAAAATAGTGCATCAATTTCAATTCTGTAAAATGGATGCTGCCCTGGAAGTAAGTAGAATCTTTACCTGTTTTTGTATCTCAAAAATTGTTAGTCATTACGTTACACGATGGCAATATTCTTTGAAGAACGTAGAAGGTAAAACTTGATGCGCGCATTGTAAAAACGTAGACATACAAAAAATTCCTAGACACCAAAATTCCTTTTCTGACGTGTTGCTGATACATTTATCTTTCAAAATTTATAAAAACCAATCTCCGAAAGTCTCCCATTTGCTCATACGAGGGTAAACTTTGTTTCCTTTCTATGGATTTTAAAATGCGACTTTACAACTTTTAGTAATGTAAAACGATTCGGATGATTAGATCTTATGTACTTAATTTACAATTATACTAATTCTTGATATACAAAGTGCAATTTTGTTTGTCAATTATACATTTTTACCTATCAATCTCTCAAAACACATTTAATGCGAATTGTTGTCTAAATTTTAATCGGTCATTTTGTTTTTCAAATTTTCGAGTTCATATTCGTAATCAGTGACCCCAAAGACCCCGAAAAGATTATTTTCCATGCACACCTAACCATTTTTTAATGTATATGTCCGCCATATTGGATCCACTATTTTGTTTTTTGGAATTTCAACTTCATATTCGTAATCAGCGACCCCGAAAACCCCCGAGTACGAATTTTTGGTCGTGTTTTCGGGATTTGGGACCACTGTGCGACGGTTCCAGAATAATTTGGGCGTCATCGGACACCACTTCGAGACCACCTCGTGAGCAAACCCATTGACAGGGCGATTCTATACAAACAAACCGTTTAGTTCCGTATCGTTTTCCCATATCTTTCGCACCCAATTGATTGCATACCCTAAGCATAGTTTTACCAAAGCGCCCCTACCCAGACGACCAAAATGCATCACCCACTCACCAATAGAAATCATTTAGTCACCCCACACATTTTTAAGATAGCCACGACGCGATACAAGTAGGTTAACAGGAATGGAAATCGCGAAATGCATAAAGAAGTATATTAGATTCTGTTCTTTCTCACTTTCTGTGAATTAATTACAACCATTTAATTTAGTTTATCATTTTCCAGTATTAGGCTGCCCGTCAAATTTTGTACAAAATGTCAAAAATTGTCCCTTTTCGAGGACACATGCACGACAGAGACGAAACGCGTCACGTGAGAGGTAGACTGGGGACACAAGTCTCGATCTGGCGACACTGTATCTATCAGATGTTAATAAATAAAATGATTCGCTCATCAATGTCTGTAAAATAACACCATTTACGAAACCCCAAAAGCAAACTCAAATCTGGGTGCAAAAATTAAACGCAATCCTCAGGATCAAATTCTAATATAATTTATTCCAAGTTCTTCTTATTCGATTAATAATTGATTTAACTAATCTATCATCTCATTCCAATTGACATTATTAGAAACATGAATTATCCTGACCGTTCTTGTAAGTTCGGAATCGCTGTGACAGTGTTTCGTTGACGTTGTGCCATTGTTACAGGATTCTTCAAGAAGCGCGGACGAGAGTTCAAGGTTAACGGTTAAGAAAAAGAACGATATTGGCTCGAAGAGGATGGGGTTGAACGAAGGGAAGGAGTCGAGGGCGTTGATGTCGAAGTCGGAAAGGGCTCAGTATAAACCTTTCTCGTGCGATCTTTGTACGCTGGCCTTCACGAGGGCTTCTCATTTGGCCAGACACAGGAGAGTACACACCGGAGAAAGGCCGTTCGCGTGCAGCGTTTGCCCGCGAATGTTCGCCAGGCAGGATAAGCTCAAACAACACTTGGATTCGCATTTGCTATGGTCGAAAAGGAAAACCAACATGTCGAACACCAGCTATCAGTCCACAACGTCATCGTCGGGCAAAGGGAAAAGGGGCAGACCACGGAAGGTTAGACATGTTCATTCAATATCTCCATTTTCTTTTTTCTATTTACATTTTGACCGCGACGTCAGTCACATATGCCTGGTGCTATCTTTTTCCATCAAACTTGAAAATCAATTTTTACTAGAATATAGTAAGGGGTAATTCTTTAGAGAAAGGGTCCTCCTCACGATGACCTCGAAATATGTTGTCAAGGTTATCGTTCTGGATAAGTTATGGTTGAAGTTTCTATTGCTGTTAAATTCTTCGTTTTTTTTATTAACATTTTGACTGACACGTTAGTTGCAAGCAAACGTCTGGCGCTATCTTTTTCTATCTAACTTGGAAATTATTTTTTACTGGAATATGTTAAGGGAATAGATTCGTTTCCAGGATTGCAAGGGTGCGGGATTCACCTTCTTTTTTGTCGATAATACAAACACGGGGTTTCACACTAGTCAAAAACCGTATATAAAATATCGATCTAGGGCGCTATCTGCCTCAAAAGTCATATTCTTACGTTTACGAGACGTAATTTGCATTATTCGGCTATTGTCACAGCTACATGCACAGTTGTATGCTTCTAAATAATGCAATTACGCCTCGTAAACGGAAAAAAAAGAACTTTTGAGAACTTTTTAGAACCTTTATCTAGCGTTTTTGACTACTTAAAAACCTCATATTTGAATAATCGAGAAATGAGAAGGCGCATCCTGCATCCTTGCAGTCCTGGAAAAAGTAGTCTTTAGAAAACGGTTCTCCTCACCGATTTCGATATCCTTGAAAGATGTTGTCAAGGTCATTATGAACGAATTAACATGTTGATCCATTTACACCTAAAACTGACTTGAAATTTATGTACGCTTGTCCTTAAAAATATAAATAATTCTAGAAATTTTATCGAGCACAAAATATCACCGATATACAGGGTCTCAGCTAAATGGGATCTTATTTACTGTTGTATGAGCAAATTTCGTAGAATAAGGTATATCTCATGATATACTATCATGAGTGAATCTCAAGAGATATACAATGGAAAGAATTTCTTCTAAAATTTTTTAACAAATATTGGAAATGGGTGTTAATAAATACACAGTGGTACTGTTGAAATGAAATAAGTCTACATTTTTCACGGCGCGGGAGGAAGCTCTTTACCAAACGGTGTCTTAACTTCGACTGACTTTGATTGTGAAAGGAAAATCGTCCAGACTGTTTAGGTTAGCCCCCCACAGTTTGGCTCTGAAAAGAAAGTATACGTAGAATGGGTTACCTCGTAATCTCTGTTTAGAAATACGATCCTGAGAAAGTTCCATCGATACTTCGTAATCTTAGTTAAGAAATACAATTCCGAGAACGTTGATTCATTTTTTATAATCCAACAACCAAGTCATTGGCATTTTTTTTAAACCTTGCGTCTCTCCTTCGATATAATTATAGATTATAGAGCATAAAAGAATGAATTCCACGACGTAGTTTCTCTCAACACTTTTCTCTAATTTTTATGGAGTAATTTGTAATAACTAGATAAAATGTATAAATTCGTGGTTTATTGAAAAGAGAATTGTCATTCTTCAAGTGCCATTTCTCGAGGAAAAATATTTACCTCGACCAACGCAAATTAAAGAATGACAATTCTCTTTTTATCTTAGTTTTAGGTCTAAATGGGTTAACACGATGGTTCATTCAGAATGACCTCGACAACATATTTGAAGGCTATTTCGAAAAAATTATCTTAACATATTCTAGTAAAAATTGATTTTCAAGTTGGACAGAAAAAGATAGCGCCAGGCATGCATATACATAACTGACGTGGTAAAAAAACGAAAAATATAACAGCAACAGAGAAAATCAACAAAGAATTATCAATTTCAAGTGCCACCTGTTGTGGAAAATATTTTTCCCAGCCAACCAATGAAAATTGAAATTCTCTATAAAAATTCGTAGTTCACACAAATTCAGGAGAATCGAATAGACAATGGACGACGATTCCTAAAGTGGTATTTCCCGATAGGTGAACTTGGAGCAGTCGGCGATCGAGGAGATTCTGAAATTCGGCGAGTTCAGTTCTCTGCTGAACAAATCTCATTCGGCCAATTCGACGGACAAAAGCGAGGAGTTCACCGGGGCCGATAACGAAAGAAAAATTGAAGATCAGAAGGACGACACCTCGGAACAAAGGGAGGAGAAGGACAGGGACGGGGACACGGACACGGACGTTGACAAGAATAAGGACAATTACGATTGTCAGGCCGGGAACGACAAAGAAGACACCGTTTAAGAAACTTCCTTCTATGCGAAAAACTTTCGCAAGGAATATTTTTCCATGAGTAAGGGAAAGCACCTAATCCATACTTATTGTTATATGTATAGAGTGTTGGAAACTGTCGAACTTTCTTCGATCGATGTCGCTATCCAGGTACATACATACGTTTTTCTCGCGATTCTTTCAAGAAAGAGTTAAAGCGTTATACAATTGTCCTGTTGCATTATTCTTTGGCAACTGAGAAACAATTGCAACTCGTTAAACGTTTCATTGTTTGTCATTCAACTGTCGAGTGAATCATAAGCTGGAGTGGGGTAAGCCCGCCCTAGTTTTTGCAAAGTTGGACTCTAAACTGCTGTATTTTCAGTCTGGTATGTAAAAACTTAACGTTCTTGGTATCAAACTCTTGCCACTGTACACTTGCCACAGTAACTGTTTGGCATTGGTTGATTTAAGCGAGGAAAACACTTTTATTCTTGGGTGATATCTGTGTAGAATAGTTTATACTAACTTATACTACATTAATAAATACAAGCTAGAGAAATTTCGTTCATATTATAATGAAAATAACCAATTAACGGACTTGCCCCATAGACGGGCTTACCCTACTCCACCTTATCAGAAGCACGGATTCTTTTGATCGAACGTGTTCGGAATAAATTAAATCACATTTGTATACATATTTATAAAGGAATTATCCTTGTTGGAAATACTAATTAGAAGACACAGACGCATTTTGCATCTGGCAAAATCCAATTTCAAGTTATTTCATATTTAACGACTGCGGGAAGCATACAGGGTGTGAGTCGGTGAGAACCACTATCTTATCTAACTCGGTATCTATTGGTTGTATTCAAAAACTTTTTTGAGATATCGGGATGATCTTGAATTTTTCGAAAGTTTTTCAAAGTCAACTGGAGGTCTTCATATTATATGAATCCGTCCTTCAATCAGCAACAGCGTGGTATTTAAAAAAGGTGTATTGTCCTTTAAAATCTCAAGGTCATCTTGATATATCTCAGAAAAAATGAAATATATAAAATCGAATTATGTATACTCATTGGCACATCCCTTAAAGTACAACGTAACTCATTAAAATACTAGATTGCATTTAATAGTTATTTCAGATAGTTCCTACTGATTCGCCCTGTATAGTTATGAAAGAATTATCCGTGCAAGAAATACTAATTGAAAGACACAGACTCATTTCGTATCAGGCAAAATTCAACTTCACACTATTGCATATTGAACAACTGCAGGACACATATATTGTATAATTCTTTCTTTAAAAATATCTTAAACGTACTAAATATCAATTTGATTTCTATAATTGTCATTCGTAATATTTTTATACATTCAGGTTGAATGTATGTCGACTGGCTAAAATGATACAATACAAGTTCAGTATTGTTGTTATTGACAGTCTGCGGATGTTATGTATTCACACAAATTAGGAGACGAAATATGGAACATTATTAATATATGATTAATACTACGAAAAATTTATTCCTAAACTAGTGTCGTCAACTTATTAAAATTACGGAGGAAAGAAATTTCTCGTTGTTTAAAATTAGTGCACAAAATTTAGCATAAGGATCCGCAGTCTGGTTATCAACATTCAAAAGACTATGGGCAGAGATCAACGAGTTTGGGAGCACCGTCTCGTTTCCGAAGAATCTCGTTCCAATTTTCCATTTACCGTTTCACCAATGAATCATTCGGTGTATCTCGAATCACGTCTTATCTCGCATTACGAAAGGTCTCGTTTTACGAACGTTCAATTTTGATCCCGTGCGTATACGTCGAGACTCATTATATCCGATATCAAGTCTCTCAAAATCAAGAATATTTATTCGAATCAGCGATGAATGTTCGCGAAAATCCTGTTAGTATACGTGCTTATGCTGTACAGCGTCGTTCACGATTTTCAAGGGATTCAAACTGTACAAATGAATGGAGGGAAACTGGTTTTTTCTACATTTTAGTGTGTTGGTCGTGAATTTTTGAAAATGATCCACATTATATTGCATCAACTTACAAATGTACAACTGCGAAACACAGCGAGTTTATACTGTCAAAAATTGCGATAGCAGATCTATCGGTTTTCATGCGAGGTATAGTAAAACATCTAAAATGAACGAATTTGATCTATTTCGGAAATTCAATGAATTTTCACCACTGTTGTCAGTTTCAACAGTTTCGAATAGTTTAATATACAAGGTGACCCAAAAATGTTGTACTTATTTGGAAGGGCTGGTTCCTTAGGTGATTCGAAGCAACTTTTTATGTATTTCATTCTATTTATACAGGGTGTCCCGTAACTGGTGGTACAACCGAGTAGAGGGCGACTCTACGTGTAAAATTGAATCGAAAATGTAGAATAAAATTTTTTCATATGACGATATACAGTCACTGACAATTTAAAGTGGACATCCTTAAAAATCGCATAACTTTTTAGAAATCGGACCAAAGGACGTGAATTTTTTTAGGCCCAGATAAAAAAGTTGACAAAACATCATTTTAAAAAATTTTATATAATTCCTACCAATTGCAATGGTATTAAAATTTTGTTTACTTATCCTCTAGCGAACTAGCCGGTCTAACATCTTAGAAAAATTCAAGTTCTCTTTGGTCCAATTTCTAAAAAGTTATGCGATTTTTAAGGGTGTCCACTTTAAATTGTCAGTGACTGTATTTTCCAGAAAAATAAGTTTAAAAATTTGTCGATATCATCATGTCGACAATGTTTGTAAACATTGCAAGAAGCACGGAAGTACTCTCCTACTCGGAACAGTAAGATAGTAAAATCCGTCGAGCTGAAGCTGGTCCAAGTGCGCGCGTACTCGACAAATTCAAACTTATTTTTTTCGAAAATGAAGCGTCATATGAACAAATTTTATTCTACATTTTCGATTCAATTTTTCACATAGAATCACCCCCTACTTAGTTGTACCACCAGTTACGGGACACCCTGTATAACGAGCTGTTAAAGAAAAACACGGACCAATCAGAGCGCGACTACGACAAGTCCGCCAGAGTTGATTGGTCCGTGGTTTTTCCTTAATAACTCCTTAACGAAGCCTCGGAGAACATTTCAGCAAAGGAAACAGTGACTACGAACGACGTAAGGAACCTTCTCCGACATTTTTTGGGCACACTGTATTTCTTGTTCAACATTTTCAGTTTGAGATAACACGAGAGGTGTTTGATTCATGTGTTCCGAAGCACTATAAAGATGATAAGCAGTGTCAGAATTATCAGAGAAGTGAATCAATTTAAAAATAATTAAGTCCGTTGAAGCTGCCAGTAAGGATTTGAAGAAATACCATAAAAAAAATTTGATAAATCACAAAGGTCCATGACAATGGAGTAATCGTAGCGAAAAAGTTGATCACAGATGATTGTATAAGCGCTCTGGCATTAATTTATTTATTGAGATACAAGACATCTTTGTTGTAGACGCAACAAAAGAAAAAATTCGTTCGACAGAGTACCTGAAGCACCCGCGTTACAATGTATAACAATGAATGAATTAATGAATGACATGAACAGATGGGTGAGAAACAGGCCACGTAGGAAAAATATGACGAGTCCAAGACGACTGTCTAGGTACTGATAAAATTGAATTCTGTGCGACGGCGGCGGCGATCCGCTGTCACACGAAAGATATTTATATCGGATGATAAGATTAGGAGAAGGAAACTTTACGTTGGGAACTCGACCAAATTATACTTTAGCTTGGAAGACTGCGGTATGGTTTGCATTGTGAAACACGTCTGACTGACCAAAGGTTAAATTATAGTGACTCTTCCTCCGTCGTAAGTTTACGTGAAAATTTAATTATAGGTTTATACATGTATAGGATATTGATAGAAGTTTATTTTTTTTTGTTGGTAATTGTGTAAGTTCGTTCGAACAATATTGTTCCAATTGACAGGTTATATTCAATGCTTTACCTAATTTCTTATTTATGTAACTGTACTACTGTGTCTTGCAAAGAACTGTGAACGTTCGACCATTTTGTTGGGCACGTAGCAGAGCCGTTTTTCTCGTTTCTTCGTTCTCTCATTTTTCCTGCTACCTCTGACGAAAAATATTTTAGAAAACACGATACATGTCCACTGACAGTGAACATTGTGTTGATTATAAATAAGAATAATTATCATTATTTTCTTGTAACGAGTTATTAGCATGTATTTCCTTCGAATGCGTATTTTCTGTACACATAAGTATCAAACTAGAAGAGAAACGCTAAAAGCGCTTAATCAGCACAGTTAACGAGGCGTAATTTGCATTATTCGGAAGCATGAAGCTGTGCATGTAGCTATTTTCGTAAAGCTGCGACAACTATGTACATGCTGCCGAATACGTAATGCGAATTACGCCTCGTGAACGTAAAATGGACTTTCCAGGGCGATTGCGTTTTTGACTACTGTTAAACCCCATCGCATGCATTATTGAGAAATGAGTCCAATTCTAGAGACGAGTCTGCCCCCTTTAACAAAGCCGCGGGGAGTATTTTTGCGAAGGAAAAAGTTACTTCAAACCACCCCAAGAATCACCCCTTTCAGGGAAGTCAATATTTTCCGGACACGCTGTGTTCCATCGAGGATTTTTCAGTCAGAGGTGGCAAAGAGACGCTATAGAGCTGGGACAAACAAGTCACGTTAGTTTGTACACGTATCTGTTACTATAAGGGATGCGCACCTAGATGTACGACAGTGCAAACTATACCTACGTAGAAGAGACCCCGGGTACTCGACACGGGTTGAGAAAAAAAAGAAAAATGTAGCTTCGAATATTTTGTTATACACGCGATTGAAATACGTCAAGTACAAATGTCCAAATATTTAGAGTATACGTGTGCGTAAGTGTGCATGTCTGCCATATTATAAAAAGAAAAAGAATAAGAAGAAGAAGAAGAAACAAATGAATGGGAATGATACACGCGTGTATCTCATCAAATGGTTGACGTCCACGTGAACGAATGTTGTTGATCCGTTTCCTCTCTTTTATACGAATATCATACAGCTTCTTGAACGATACATATGTACTTCGTTTGACTAACGCGCTTGGTGTATTTGTTTTCTTTGGTTTTCTGCAATTTCATAGGTAACCGTCGAGGTTCGTTCGATCGCACTATTCGATGCTTGAAATATGGAGTTTGTACTATTTTACATTTAAGTTTTCTTTGTTCGTAAGCTGACAGATTATATCGATTGTTATATTATTTAATTCGTATCCTTTCGTTTCTTCATATGGAAAAGAGTACTTTTATTTTATCTCATCCATAAAGAATTCGATGGACGCAGTTGAGAGCATTGTGGATATCGATTCTTTGAGCAATGCGAATTTGAAGTTCGTGCTGCATCGAGTCACAGTGCTGGAAACGATTTTTGCAACGCTGGTTTCACACACACATGCTCGAATTTTTCTAGCACTTGTCTACTTCAACGACAATTTTCTTTGTATATGAACGATTTTGCGGCAAGTTTCTTTTACAAATGTCCACCGCTCCAGAGCTATAGATTCACCTACTTACATTTTTTGAAGAGTTTATTTATAAAATTGAGTGAAACTTCAAAGAGTAGAAAGATTAAGGAAGTTCAAAAAATCTATTATTTTTAACTTGTCAAAATTATTAAAGAGATAAAGGAAATTTCTACATGCTTCTTGTGTGTCTTGCAATTCATGTAAACAATATTTTGATTGTGCATAAAGATCTCTGTAGCTGCAAAATGAATCATAGGACAAGTGGTTAATGATAAGATTGACAAAAATGTTCGAAGTGAGTCACAGTTCGGTAATATTTGTTGTTGTTTTAATATTGATTCAATGATGCGATTAACGTTTCCAGCACTGCATATTATTGCGATTTTGTTCACGAGCTGGTTTTGTTCGAATTCTAGAGTAACTGAAATATTTCGTAGCACGCGGCAGTGCCATTTAAATAGTGTTTTCTTTTCTGTAATATCGGTTGTTGTTGTTGTTGTACAAACTATATTTTGTTCGGTTAGGTTCTTGTTGCTCGACCTATCAGCGTTACATTGTGAACTTCCGCGACGGCGATGTGCAATTTATCGTCGGTGGCATGATCTTTCGTCTGTCACGACGAGCTGCGAGTGAATTTCGTGCAATCCATTGGGGCGGCCACAAAATGACCGCCCGTGAGTCTTCATATCCCTCATAGTGTACATTGTGTAGCCTGTGTAAATAAATTGTAAAGTCAATGTCCTTCTTAATTGATACCTGATTGTTGTCCCTTGTTATGTCTTTATTTATTAATCCTGAGCACCCGACTGGTGACTCAGAGTCACCACTAGAAATCGCTGTACCATTATTCACAATATTATTTAGATTATTAAAGATGTTGGTATCTAATCAATTATTACCAAACATTTAAGTATTGTACGAGATGATCTATCAATTTCGTATCCATAAAATGAAAAAGTGATATCGAATAGAATTATTCTAGTATAAAAAGTTTCATACATACATTTTTTATAAAACAGTTAAACAAAATGTTAACTGATAATATTTGACCACAACTTTTTATACCAATATTGTCATAAAAATGCTTGTTTACTTTCTAATATCTGCGTAACTAACTGAAATACTCTTCGTAATTGTATTAGAACTAGAATACATTATTCCAATTAAATTAAATTAAATATTTACTCATGCAGGAAAAAATTATTGACAAAAATTCGTCGATGATTATTTGTTAAAACAATAATTGTTCATTTAAATATAGACAACGAGGGCGATATTTACCATGAAGAGTTATAATTTCCTGTTTAAATTACAAAAAGATTTTGTATATTCGGCTATATTATGCTCGCATATTTTTTTCAAGCTAGTATAAAATAAATAAGGTCCAATTTCGAAGATATCCTTAATGTTTCACGAATGTTCTTGATCATTCGCAATATTTATTTAACAAAATCAGAAAGGCCAATGGGCAGGTAATCGAAACATCCCTCCACCAATTTCTGAGGTCACTCAACATTTATTTTCACAATGCTGTAACAGACTCAAGTATATCTTTACAACGTAAAACAACTAGAAAAGATGGGGACATTCGAAGGTCACGCACGGTGAACAAAGGAAAACGGTGGAATCAATGAAGAGTTTCTTCCCTGCGTCAGGTTAATCGCAGTTATCGTTATATGTATTCATTGACATTATATATTACATTATACATTAAGTTTTTACAAATTACATATACATTACGTCTTTACAAATTAGTTTCCGTTTATACACAGACTTCTTTTTATTGGGAGCAGGTGGGACAATCACGGATTCCTGTTTCCGTTCAGTGTAATCACTAAATCTCTCGTGTTCGTCGCGGTGTACGTAATACTAAAACGTATCTTACAGTTAGCTTTTCAACAGTTCCGATGTCAGCAGCTGAGAATCACGATCGAAGGATTGTCCGTGATCGAGATCGGCCTCGAGAGACGTCTCGATTGCAAGAGTAAACGCTAGACACTGTCACTTCGTGAATCGGCGTATATGTATTTCTCGACATTAACACGCCTCGGTTTCACCTCTTCGCTTCAACTAACATTAAGTCAAGTTACAACAGCAACATCGAAAGCACAATTCCTTCTGCAATCCTCTCTTCTCGATTTATTTCTGACTTATACCGAAGCAGGGACGACGTAACCACTCATTCACAAGTGCTCACAAAGCTGAACGTGCACTGGTAATCTCATTATTCAGACAATACACAATTTCTAAATGTTGTTTGAAAATTTTTCGCTCGAACCCTTCACTACTTTTATATACAATTTGTAACAAAATACAGTGACGTCTTCATACATGTGAAAACTTCGGTATAGAAATGTCAATTATATTTTGTCTAATAATTTTTTAATGAAACCTACATCAACGTATCCGTGACATTTTCCTGATTAAAATGATGCCCTAGACGACACAGTTTGGATCATATTTATTTGTTTAATCCACGATACGAATCGCTTTAAATTAGACTGTTTTGATTCGATAATGGAGAGATTGGATAATCCAGAATCCACTAAATCGTGGATTAAACAAGCAAATATGCTCAGATTTATATCGTGTTTGGTATCGTTTTAATCAGAAAAATGTTACGCACACATTGGTAAAAGTTTTGTAAAGAAATGACCAAAAAACAATTAATTGATGAACTGATAAATTCATCGGTTGACCAATTTCAATGACGAAATTTCTAAAGATTCAAGTAAAATTATCTCTCCTCAAAATTAAAATAAAATCATTCCATAAAAATTGTTTGTTATTTCATGAAACTGCCCCCGCTTGTCGAGCTCCGGATATTTTTGGATCAATGTTATCCCTGCTTGTTCCTTCCAAATTATGATTACCATCTACATGTTACTTATATCGAACATACTTTTTTCTCGGTGGAATCGATGAAACGTCTACGAGATCCATTGGAACTATGTTATTCTCTGTTCTGTAATAACTTTATGAGCTTTTGCCGGACAGTTGATTGCATTGTTTTTGGGGGGTTGTTCCTTCACGAGGATTCGTTTCTATGAATCTGAGATTTCAAGAGCTTGTTCAATTTTTGAAGCTTTTCATCGACTCGACCGGCTGACCTTTAGCATTATGTTTATCCTAATCTTCTTAAGCGATAACAACTCGGCTAGTTTCGATTAACGCCATTCTACGGTTAAGCTACTCGTACTTCCACTTTGCATGCGGACGCATTTATAGTGCACGTTACTTCTACTTCTCGAGGCAAACTCGATCCAGACAATCCGCAACATTAACGTTTCTGTTCTCCATTTTCCTTCGACGGTTGGCGAACATTAAATATCTTTTCAGCGAGCAGGGAGAACCTTCTCATTCGGTAACGTCTTGAAGTAATTTCAATATTCGAAATGATTGTGTGAAATAAAAATGTTAGAACCCTACGAAATTTATTTTTTGATTTTACCTTGAACCCATTTTATCAATAATTATTAGACAAATAATGAGATTTCCTTAGTAATATTGAAATTGAAACAACTCCTAAATTAATCATTTCTCGACATGTATACGTGAATACCTTTTTTATAGAGAATAAAAAACTGCATCGGTTGGTGCATCAAAAAATATACGATTCCATTTAAAATATCAAAGTTGATCTCCATAAGTCCATAACGTGTCCACCTACAAAAAAACTAATAACACCACAGTAAGTGCATCTCTTGATACGATTTAATCTCCATCCAAAAATTTCGCGTTACGTATAATAATAATTACGTAAATCAAGGTGGTAGTACCTGGTGCCCCAACGATTACATTATTTTAAATTCTCGTTAGTAGACTGCAATGTTTCGCGACAAAAATTTATTATGGGGATGAACTTAGGTTTTTTGAGCACCTTTACCCTGCAGAATAATTATCCTGACACGAATATTGCCGATAATTGTTCAAAGCAAACGTTCGTCGAAGGAAAATGGAGGAGTAGTTTCCTATACATAGAATCGATTGAGTTGAACGGTGACGCCCTAATTACAAACACGGTTTTGACGCCCGTCAATTAGTCATATAATCAACAATGACGATATATACGATTAATATCCTTAGACACAAACAGCGATACGTGTTGGCCGCGGTCAGTTACCTATTGTAATCGCGTCCACAATGGAAATGTAAACTTCTAAAATGATGCCGAAGAGTCGCTGCTTAAATTCATTCGCAATTCAATGATCGCTCCTCCGGCCTGGTTGCTCTTTTATCTATACATGCTTTTAAGCTCGGCAGGCTTGTGAACGAATAACCGTTGCCATTGAACATTCCGTGTACTTCAACACGATACGTATTTATTATTGTTTTAACCAATAATCCCAACCGTGTGGCAATTTTCGCGCACGAATGTAAATACAACTATCCCGACTCTTTGGTCTAACGCCATTATCCTCAGTTTGTGTAAAACCAATTTTGCTTCATCAACTGATCGCATGTTGTATCAACTCACGAATTCAATAACATTCAATTATAATGTTAGTTTGGAAAAAAAATTTTAAGTTATTGAATCATGAATAAGGACATTTTCATAGTGTTCGAATGTCTGTAAATATTTCAACGAGGTGCTACAAGTAACCAACATCAACAATAAGAAATGATATTAACGTCGAAGAGTACTAAAATATTTGTTGTTCAACACTAACCGTACCGAGCACTAGAATCAACTAGTTGTCTGATAAAAATTACAAGAATTCAGATTTTCCACAAGTTTTATAACAATGTGTTTGTAATAAATTTTCAATGAAATTATTTTGGTAATTTTAATGATGATAAGGATAAATTTGATCGATGACGGTACGTTTAGTGTTATTCAAAATTTAATACAGCAACAGAAACTTCTTATAAATTATTCCGTAACATCAAGAAAACAATACGAGTATTTAAATGGGTTCCGTGAATTTTTTGCAATAAATTGTGTTCAACAATGACATTATAGACAGTTATAAATTAAAGAAAGTTGTAAACAACGCTGTGTACGTACACAAATTGCAATCACGTATTAAATAAAACAAATATTTCAAGCCAATCGCTAAAGAGGCTTCCAGGTAAAAGTTTATAAAAGGCTATCAAGAAATGATTTTTCGAGTGAAAAATTCTAGCATCGAAAACTCCGTCGCACTCGAGCGTCCGTCGACACAACGGTAAGTAGACCGCACCGCTAACATTGTCAACGTTAAAATTGCCACACACAAGAGCACTTAACAAATAACAGACGCATCAATTACTTAGCATGCGGAATTTTCAGTGATCCGAACGGGAACTCAATGAACGAATCGTTCTCCCGATGATAAGTCGTGAGCTTCTCGAATGATTAGTAACGAGAAAAATATCTTAGATTGTAATCTTATTGTCGTATAAAATGCGAGTCCGTTATGACGTATTCCCAATTTAATTTTACGGTCCAATTCATATAATAAAATGCCTCACGTGCTCGTTACTTATCGATACTTTGTGCGATACAACGATTTCTCTTAGTCTTTGTGTACTTTCAACTGTCTCGTGTCCGTGCCTCCTTCGATTTCGAAAATCAGTGTAAAAAAAATATAAACGATTCGTCAGAAACCGTATACTTTGAACAGTTTATAGCAAGAAGTGTCAACGTAAATCTTTCGATTAAAACAATGTAATAGGTGGAAACAATTTAACAGAGATAGTTTTACGAAACGAAAGATATTTTACCACCAGTACGCGCGCGCCTATACAGGATGTCTCAAAAACGAATTTCCTAGAAAGGGGCGATTCATGAGGAAATTTCAAATAACTTTTCCCTTTGCGAAAATGTTCTTCGCGGCTTCGTTAAGGAGTTATTAATGAAAAACACGGACCAATCAGAGCGCGGCTACTACAGGCCCCACTGAGCGCGGTGTTGGCATTGGCCAAGCCGGAGTCCGTCCCCTGCAACCGCGCTCTGATTGGTCCGTGTTTTTCCTTGATAACTCCTTAACAGAGCCGCGGAGAACATTTTCGCAAAGGAAAAAGTTACTTCAAATGACGTCGGGAATCTCCCCTTTCAAGGGCACCCTGTATAAATAAATGTTCATTGTCATCATCATTCTCGTACCTTTAATTTACAGATGCATCGAATTCGCAATCCTTTTGTTTTCGGTTCGCCGTGCAATATTGAACTTCTTCGCAAAATATTGCTTTCGAACGACACGAGGTCACACTGTTCCTTCGCGTTTCCAATCGAGACGTATACTTTCAGGTTTGTTTTTCAGTTCTTTGGATTTTCGTTACATAAAAGTTACAGAATTTATTCGATAGCATACAAAACATATACCTCGGTGCCCCGTCCACGGGCGAAACCTGTGCAATAATCGTCAACTAGTTCGATATATGTATGATTCTTCAGTTGTACCATGTGTTTTGTTTCACGCTATTTCATGTTTCGTTTTGTTTGTACGCTGCGATGACGGTGTGTATCTTGAAGTGAGCTTTGTGTCTGCTCCAGTGTCGCCAGATTAAGACTTGTGTCCCTACTCTACCTTCCCCCTCTACGTGACGCGTTTGTCGAACATGTGTCACGTGACTAGTCCGGTACTGGCAGAGAAAGAGAGAGTCACTCTTTTTCCCCTTCCTCTCCTCATCAGGCGACTCTGGTTAACAGTGCTTCGATTATGCCCAACATTTTTCGTACGATGGGTGGCCGCTAGAGGCGCTGCGCGGAAAAACAGTAACGTATCTACTATTGGATAGATGAAATGGGGTTCCTTGAGCACCCCGCAGAATTTTAAAAAATTTATATGATTTGATTCTGAAAAACGAATGTATAACAAGTGTATTTGTGTGTATTTTGTAACTCGTATGACACGTCCTGGAGTCTTTTTGTCCGGTAAGATTATTTCGATACATTCCCGCCAATATAACTGCCTCAGGGCTCTGGCCGCTCTGCTACCCAATAGTAGATACGTTACTGTTTTTCCGCGCAGCGCCTCTAGCGGCCATCCATCGTACGAAAAATGTTGGGCACAATCGAAGCACTGCTCTGGTATGCCCCGGCGGAACTTTGCCAAGTAAAACGATTCAAGTAACGCTATTCGATTAGAAATTGATCGTTTCGAATCTTAGTTAGTCAGTACGCGCGCTGTGATATGATTTTATTCGTCGACGTAAATTCTCGCGTGCTCGCGCACGCCCGACACGGTTGCTTGCGAAATGACAGCGTGACTTATCGTCAGTGCTCTCTACGATGATATCTTTCGATTACTCGTGCAAATTTTACCCCTTTTAGAAATGCGATGAATCAGCTATAGCCGAAGTAACATCGAAATGAACAGGTGTCGTTCGGTTTTGAAAGAATTCTGTTCGAACATGCACTAATTTCATGTAAAAACTCTTCTGTTTTAACGATTTTGTTATGGCACTTTTATCAACATATTCGCGACACTTCTCTGATTAAAATGAGCTCAAACACGATGCAATTCGAATCGCATATACTTGTTTAATCCACGATACGGTAGAACCTCGATTATCCGAACTAGTCAGAGGAACATCAGTGTTCATGCAGCTAGTAGAATTTTAGCTAGCTACTTTAGTATTGTATTTTAGTGATATGAGATACACGTATTCGGATAATGCGAGATTCAGATATCAGTTCGGATAATCGAGGTTGCTCCTTGGTGTGGATTAAACAAGGAAACATGCTCCGAATGATGTCACGTTTGGTATCATTTTAATCAGAAAAGTGTCACGAATATGTCAGTTAACGTTTGATAAAAAAATAATTGAACTAAAAACTGTTATCATTGATATACATGTGTATATAAAATACAATGATTTTGTACGAAGTTCGTTACCTTAAATGAAAGTTACAAACTTGTTCGTACTCAAAACAATTAGTACTCGGTCTCTCTGACAGTCACATTAACGAGTGCATATTTTTTAAAAATTGTAAATATTTTGAGCTTTCGCCAATTGAAAAGAAAACTATTAATCTCGACACCACCGTAGACAGTACTGGCAACAATTTATTTACTGCATTAAAGGGCATCGTAATTGATAATTGTTCTGTATCAAACAAGCGCAGAATCATTCAGTTGGTTCATTGTTCGTGACAAAATTATCTGTAGTATTAAGAACAAAGATCGCAGAACTCTGTGTAAATCACAGAATGAACTTGATCACACTTGTACGTAACCAAGCTTTGATTTGTAACATCAAACTGAAAAACGTGGTAAAAAAGAATGGCAAATATCGTGAAAACAACAGAACAATGCACCCTAATAAACAATAGAATGAACAGTAATTGTTAATTGTGGAATGTTTGAAGTAACTTGAATTCATAGTTTCATATTCACGGATCGTCTTCATTATTTTAGTTCGATAGACTTCTCAGATGTGATACTCACGAAACTGTAGAATCACAATGACGATCAGCATACATAAATGAACCATTAGGAAAGGTTTGCTTTTAGGATTACACGTGTAGGAGTAACTTTATTGATTACTGGATATATGTTTGGTAATTTCGGTGTCTGTTGGTGGTAACGCAAACGATTCCGCGGTGAAGTTATGAGAAAACGTTGTTATCAGAAAGAAACGATACGTACTAACGAGTTAGCGTTTAGTGGTAACGGATTGAGTTATTCCGGTTTATAGAAACACTGGGTGTCGCGTATCCATCAAGGGGTACCATTTAAATTTCCTTCCTTTCTTCTACTTTTTAATTACACGAACACACCTCTGTCTCGTTTAACCATTCTTCTTAGTGCACAGCGTTAGTCACAACCATATCTGCGAATCATAAAAATATTACTACTAGCAGACCACCATTAACAAAGTCATGTAAAACAAAATGTGAGTCCCTCATTGTTGAGACACTCACTGGACAAAAATCTTGATTCCAGCAATTTCAATTTAAACATTCGAGATAAAATTCCCATGAGAATTTTATAATTATACTAAATAAAATTGATGTATTATTCCAACATTTTCACGAGTTTCATTCATTAGCGTCCCAACAAAAATTGGACTGCAGATTTAACGTATTTATGATAGAAAATGAGTAGATAAAATGCAAAATGTAAAAAACATTTAAACTATTTAAAAATTTATTACTTTCAATCCGATTATAATTTATTAATAAAAGGAACAAACGTCTACACAGCTTTTTTATACATATTATAAAATGGACACCTTCAGATATGAATTTTTTAAGAATTTACACATCTAAACCAAGCCTGGACAACTAGTGCTCCGAGAATCGATGACGTAAACTCGGCTATCGCACTTGCCGACCGGGTGGGGGTAGCCGATTCTACGTCACCGACTCTCGGAGTACTAGTTGCCCAGGCCTGATATAGACATTCCAAATCAGTTTTGTATGTGAAGGGGTTAATTGAATTATTGTAAGTCGAAACGATTGATCATCTTACCTCATCACTATGTAGTACTAGTCAGACATTCTCTCCAGTCATTACTATATTTTCTTGCTGTCCATTCTCCTGTGCTTCTTTCTCCTTCTCGTTGACCTTCTCCTTTTCCTTCACCTGTTCCTTCACCTGTTCCTTCACCTGTTCCTTCTTCACCTCCTTCTCCTTCTCAGTAACAGTCTCCTGCTTACCCTCTTTTTCTTTCTCCTTCAGCTCCTTCTGCTGGTCCTTCTCCTTCTCCTTCTGCTGATCCTTCTCCTTCTCCTTCTGCTGGTCCTTTCCCTTCTCCTTCTGCTGGTCCTTCCCCTTCTCCTTTTCCTTCTCCTTCTCCTTCTCCCTCTGCTTCTCTCTCTGCTTCTCTCTCTCGCGTTCCCTTTCCCTCTCAGCCTTCCTTTCCTTCACGATCTCCATTTTGCGCGCCCTGTGCAAGCTCCCAGAGGGGAAAGTTGAATCCTCGACCGCGACAGCCGCGGCCGCACTCGCCCCTCGCTCCACGGCTGTCTGCTCAATAATTCACTTCACTGTATTTTTCAATCTGCTCCGGTCCGAAGCCGCGATACATCGACAAACGAGCGTCGGAAACACCGACAACACAGCTTAGATACATACTTTCAATATGAAACTGGCCGTCGAGCTTTTCGCGATGGGACTCTGCGCCGAGGACGGATGCGTGTGCCCGTGGCCGTGGGTGTTGAAGTAGCCCCCAGCCTTCGGCTTCAGGTGCCGGTTGTACGTCTGCATGTGCACGATCTTCATGTACTCGATCTGCGCCGCTAAATTCTGTATTTCCTCCTGCAAACATAGTTTCACGCATCATTCTTCTATCCTTCTTTCTTTCGCTCGATATTTAGCATGCGAGAACATCGATATGCTCGCAGAGCAAGCTCGGTGGTCCGCTCTTAAGGATGTTCTGGAGGTACAATGGGAGACAAAAGTACAATAAATTCGAAATCCATCAATACATGGCAATGAATGCCATTCATGAGTATATTTTGCATTAAACTTTTGCGAATACTGTACTCACTGTAGCTATATTCAGTGGTCTACACTTGTCGCGTTTCCATGCTAGTGAGAGACGACACGATAAAGACGTTTTGTAGCAGTTTATAACTTTTTTACTCTGTAACTGTTTAGTGAATCCTAATAAATTTTGAACATAATTAATTACATAATATTTACTACATATACAAAAAAACTGGAGTTTCCAGTTGCGTTTTTTCAAGGTTTAAATACGGTTTGAAGTGGAATTTTATGAATTCTCCATAAGAAGGCGTGTTAAAATGTGCAAACTTTAAGTTGCTGTAATTCTTAAACGGTGCAGTGAATCGAACCCAAACTTTGGTAATTGCATTAATTTAGTAAGAATTATACCTTGTGAAATTTTCAAAAATTTTGTTGCGTTTTTATATACCTCCAGAACATCCTTAAAGCGACCGACCGGTTTCGCGTGGATTCGGCATGGAATTGCGACTGCGAACTTCGCACTCTTAAAAGGTCTTTGACACTCGTGGTGTTTATAAGTAGACTGCGGATATCTTTATGCAAAATAAAAAATGTAGGCATTGATTGCAGGACACAGGAGCCAAATAAAACTTGTATTCTTCTTTTAATTATCCTATTAAGCTGAAACGAATACATTGATGTCCTTAAATATTTTTAACATGTCCACCGCTTTAAATTGTACGTGCCCATTTTTGTCATAAATGCATAAAATCCGCAGTCCATCTATAAGTCACTAGTAGAAGAATTACGTGGAAATAATTTACTTTGAGTTCTTCGTTCTCCTGGGTTAAATCCGTGGCCTCTTCAGGCAGTAAACCAGTCCCATTTAACGAGAAGCTAGCTGTAACACCTCTTGCTCTCGCGCGGCTGTCCCATTGGTCTCCCTGACCTCGCAATATTCGAATCACCTACAATTGTATGAAACGTTACAATCGATAGAAACATCTACAAGAGCAAAGAGTTTGTGGGATGATAAACAATCAAAATTAGAGTACCTTGGGGCCAAACACGAGAAATATGGTTACGGAAGTGGAAAGTTGTGTGCGCAAAAATCCCAACAAATACTTGATATCCGGCCCGGCGTGGGGGAAGATGAATAGGCTGCAAAGTACAAAGGATTCAGATTTTTTCAGCTATGATTCCACGAGTGTGCAGTGGCTTCAAAAACAGCTTTCAGTGGCAGTCTTTAAAATTAATTATGTCGTGAGTATACTGCGAATTTGCACATGCATTTGTAGCATAAAATTATTATTTTTTATTTTTTCCGAGCGGAATTTTTCTGAATTTTCTAAAACTATTTACGAAAGCAAGGTTCTGCACGAAGATTTACAATCTAGTTATGAACATGATGTATTATACATTATGAATATGATACATTATAAAGTTCCATATGTAAATTTACAGTCGGAGACAGTATTAAATTACTCTTAATAAAATATATTTAAAAAACTGTTTAAAAACCACGCTTATATTAAAATGCACTAGAAAGGATAAAATAATGTTTTTCCTGGTTCTCCATAAAATACCGAATCCAGTTAAATGATTAATAATATTTTTCCCCAAAATTTTCAGCAGTTAGTTCATTTCTTCAAAATCGGTCAACATTGCAATGAGCTATGTACATATGTTTAAAGATGAGAGCTTAAGGGTGAAAGTCGCGGATTTTCAGCTTTAAATGTTTCTTAAATAATCATCTTTAAATATTTGTAGCTCATTTCAACATTAACCAATTCCGACAAAATTTTCATCATGCATATAAGTTACCGAAATCTACAAAACGCATTTTATAAATTATCGTTACAGGCTCAGATGAAAAGTTGACATCATTTTTTAAATTTTGTTTTGTGATTCCTACCAATTGCAATCTAAACAAATTTTTGTCAACCGGTCTAACATTTTAAAAAAATTCAAGTCCTTCGGACCAATTTGAAAAAAGTTATGCGATTTTTAAGTGTCCACTGAATATTATTGTCCCCGACTGTATATGTTTAAGGTTATAAATATATTAACCTAATCTCTGTGTGTGTGAATAACGAATACAAAATTAATATAATCCATAAATAAATTACGACAAGACTGATAAAAATGTGGGTATGAAAATTCATGAAAACAGAAAAATTCAACGAAAATGGTCGTGGTATTTAAAAATGGTATTGAAGAAATTTTTTGGAGCCACACTGTACTTCAGGAATGTAAGATCATACTGAATTGCGATCATGGTTATATTCACAGCTGCTATGTTGTAGATTGCGTAGCTTATTAGACGGGCCTCGTTGAAGAGACTTTCTGCGTTCCGGACGTTGTAACACACTTTAATGCCCCAGGCAAGGAACTTAATCTCTCCTGCAAGAAAATGATGGTCGACAGTGCATTCCATTATACAATTGTGATATGATTGTCGGTGGCACAGTCAAAGTGTTAATAACATTTATTAGATTGTTGATAAAACGTTATTACCGATGGCTAAACTATGGTCCCACCAATTGAACGAACATTGATAAAATTTTAGACCATAGTTGTCCGCTATCACTTCGGCGTATGGCGGCGCACTTAGCGTCCACGTGCCAAGGTAAATCAACATTACTAACAATATTGGAACCATCCACTGTAGCAACTGTTTGTCAGTGAGCTTGACCTTGTGCGCGCTTTTCACACGATAGGTGAGGGACACTCTGCAAAAATATAATTTGCAATTTTATCCTGTATACAGGGTGTTTCTGTTACCGTTGAAATCTGAAATGTCGCTGAAAGTAAGTTCTGCATTAATTAGCAAATTTTAGAGTTCACGGTCATTTCAAGGTCGTGCTATTAAACATGGATGAATGCACAATAATGTTTGCTAGAACATACAACAACAAAAAATGTGTGTATATATGTAAGAAACACGAGTGACGTTGAAAAGACGATTAAAAAATTACAGTTTATAAGAAACGATTCTTCCATCTGATTCGTCTTTTGAAACCATTTAGATTACGTTAGAAACATTTTTTGTATTTTCAGAGATAGAGGAGATATATTTAGGTGTCCTGTTTTAGACGAAACACCCTGTATAAGTTCCACAAATATGTATAAATTACCACAAAGTTCGAGTAATATTTAATATCTTTAGTGAACAAAATTGTTTAAAACAAGTAGCAGTCAAGGAACTGTCCATTGAAGTAAATTTCCAACGAAACACTTAGAATTGTAGGGAATTGTTCTAGCAAGAAAATTGAAAAATAGTTCGGAGTGCAAAAGGTTAAATTTTATGAAACTCACTGTAAAAGTAAGTTTCATAAAAGCTAACAGATTTCGATAATAATTTATCAACATCTTTGGGACAACGTCTGGAATACAATTCAGTTGTTATTTAGACTTCAGCGAAGTCCTCAACGGAGACAAATTTTTACTCGATTGTACGTCTTTAGATAAAATGTTGTTTCTTAGCTTAACAATTAAGTGTATCATTGTCGTGTTCCTTACCGCCATGTTTTCATTAACAACGCTGTATAAGAAATGCAAAAACCAAGATGTCTCGTCCACTTGGTGGCGATGCAGGCGTACATATCCAGGACGGGAAATATGGCGGCCATCTAGACAGGAAGTAGAAGATTGTGTGGCAATATACAATATAAACGCCTCAACATTGTTTCAACAAAGGTAAACACAGGTGCAGAAAATCCTATACGTACCTCGAGGTACATAATAGCGCAACCTAAAAGCGTGATGGACAGAAATATCGGTGAAGCGACCTTGAACACTTTGAGCTTGCGATGTTTATACATATAGGCCACCAGCACGATGGTACCGAACACACAGAAAATGGAAAATGATAAAAGGGTGATTCTGAAAGTACACATTGGATTAGTTGTTTTTATTTGGAACGAGCCTGGTAGATCGTTTAATATTCATTCAGCGAAATTCATTTCGACAACATATATTTATTTACTGCGAATGTTTCTATTTGAAAATGATACCATGATGTATTTATGATATAATATTATATGAGATTCGGGATATGAATGTTATTGATTTATTCTTTTAAATCCAAATGGAATTCTATCCTTCTGTTAGCAATATTTAAAGCTTCGAAGAAAATGTAGATGAATAATGAACGTGAATTGTCTTTCTTTTTCTGTGAAATAAATTATATTGCAGCAAGTTTAAATAAATATTCAATGAAAGGAATACATTGTAAATATATTGTAAAAGTTTTGCTTTCCCATTTCTTATTGTTCTAATAACAAACATTGACAACTCTGCCATTTTTTAATATTTCGTTCTGGAAAAAATGGAGAATAGAGTTAACAGTCATGTCAACATCATTGTAAAAAATTAGAATTTTCCACTTGTTAATTATTCCTAAAAAAATTCTCGGAGACCGCACATTTTATACAGTCAAGGTTGTATATCCCCTTAAATTTTAAAAGATGAGATGAGTGTTTTTGGCCAACCAAATACAATCTTTCATGATATTATAGTGAGTATTATTGTTATTATTATGTATTATTATTTCTGTAGCATACGTACCTAAATGGCCAATGGTAAGTAGCTAAACACGGTTCAGGCCCTTTACACTTGTCACATCCGGGCGCGCAACGCAAGCAACGAAACACCTTGGCGTAAGAATCGCTCACGTTCTCTTCCATCTCTTTCCAAGCGGCTGAAAATGTGAGTTCTCAAAAACCGAACGTAATTCTACAGCAATTTCATAGCAAATTCACCCTATAATGCGCGACGTCCTATACATCATTCGTTTTTGAAGAACATTTATTCAGACTTGTTTTGTGTGTGTGTTGAAAATAAAAACATTCGTATTTTTTGAACCCACTACAGATTACGATACCTCTTCTAGTTACAAATTTTAATTGTGAAACTGTACACATACGGTTTCATGAATAGTTTTTGCAAAATTTGATGGTGTGGAGTCACGCGTATGGAGCCTACTACTACAGTCCACCCGACCGTGTCGACAGAACATAATCGTATGGGTGCCTCGAGCAAACGAAATTTAAAAGGACATTCGTCGCTAGGCCCGTACGACGTCATCGTCTCCCTGCCCATTCGGATCATAATTTCATTTGGTTCTAATGAATCAAAACGAATGTTTGTATCACTTTTTCCTTATTTTCCAAAGTGCTTTACGATAGAGGGATCGTTTTTGATACGGCAAAATAAAAATTTGCGCATTGTAGGGTGAATAAATTCGATGTTAACATTCGCCACTGACCTTCAACCAGAATCCCATCGAAACCAGACTGATGTTGACTCTGGCTGTAATAGCCCTTCCGACATTTGCAGACGTACGCACCCTTTGCCCATCTACTACCGACCCCAATTTTTTGGACTTTATGGACCGACCCCACATTATGTGGACTTTGATATTCACACTGAAAATCGTGCGTAAATTAGTTTGACGGTTCAATCATAACCAAAGTGGTCGATATGACCGATGTGAATTTTCTAATTCTTGAAAATTCTCGCTTAGGATACAGGAATATCTAGAACTGTCTTGTAACAATGACAGAGATAATTCGTCTGAGGAAAGTCAAAAAGAAAATGGGTACTGTCGTATTGTTACAATTTGCTTAAGAACTTTCGTAATTGTTATTCAAATTTTGCTTTACGATTTTATAAATACTTTTTCTAATTGATTCGGGTAAATAGCTATTTTTCAATTAGCTTCTGATAATTCGTGGCAGTATTACCTGTGTCGTGTCGTTATGACACTTATGAGTACCCTTAAACGATGCTATCTGATTGCTGAGAATTTCATTGTCGTTTTGATGCGGCGACCCCTCGCATTGGTTCACCTCCAATCCGCTTATGTCAAGGTCGACGCTTAAAAATTCTCGAACCCTTGAAACACATTAAATCACGACGAGACGTTTTAGTTGAATGCAAATAATAATCCCCATACGCTCCTCAGAAATAGTTACAAACGATATCCTAGGATAATATCTCAATGCACTTTTGCTTCGAATTTTAAATCAAGTTTAAATCAACTTCATTTATAACATATTTTAAAGAAATACATCTGACATTACAGACACAAAGAAATAAATCTTTTACAATGTGTAGAAAATGGGTGAATTTTTATCCTGAGGAACGAATGTGGGCTTTAAGGGGGTAGTCTCATGTGTGAACGCTGAAAAATTTAACACTGTAGATTGCTCAACTGTGTAAGCAACCATAACTCCTGCACCATTGATCCTACAAGATCGAAACTTCGATCTGCATCCGTGCCGGGTACAAATCTACTGGATCACACACCAAACACATCATAATTCGTAGGAGAAAGGTACTAATTTTGAGTCCGGTAAAGAACAGTTTACCCACAGTTATGGGAACTTTTTGAACACTGAAAAAATTTGTTTATCCGACCACATGAGAATGTCCCCTTTGACTCATTGGTACGCATCTAAAATATGTAGTAATGTAACATTTTCTACGAACCCGTGTCGAGCGTCCAGGGGCAGTATATTAACGCTGTAGGAGATCAACCAGCGATGACTTTTGCAAGAGAAATACGGAATGGTCCACCAACCCCTGTAGGATTCAATCGCCGGTGACTGCATGAATTTCGGTGACCTGAGATAACACGCAAACGCCACAAACCGCCATAGAAACTTCGACCTTTCGGTGCACACGCGGTTCGTGCAACAACCCCATTAATACAAGTTGCTTCTCCTTTAATTTCGTGGTCCTGTGGCACTTCACGGTCATCCGATAGACGAAGATTAATCGAATTTTCGTCCGCATTCTCAATTATCGTCTGAATGCGTCAGTATTCGAGGATTTCTACCGTTCGGCTTGTGAGCCTCGTTTGAACGTGACTCGCATACGTTACATCGAATTTGTAATCGAAATCGCGCAGCAACGAGAACACCGATAACGCGATACGGGTTCTCGTTTTGCGTGCGATACTTATCGCAGCTGTCGCGAAATTTTATTGCCCGATAATCGATTCGCAATTATAACTGATAATTAATTTGCAGATAACACCGCTGCGATTTTGGAAGGATCGTCGCTGAATAAAATCTGAATGCAAATGGCAAGATAGAGAGAAAAATGGCTAACGTGTACTTACGCGACGGAAATAATTATCTAAATCAAACAATAAACTGTCATTTCATTTCTTCTTTGCTAAACAATGTTCTTTGCCTAAAACACTAGCTTGTAAACTATTCGTTTAAGGGTAATATGGGGGTGAAAAGCCAGAACTTTACCTTTTATTTTCTCAGTTACTATTTAAGATATTTACGTGAAAGAAAGATGAAAATGAAGCTGCAAACTAGCTTTATTTAGGATGTTTTTTCCAGAATTTTAAATCAGTTATTAGGGGTTGAAATAAAATTATTCTTTGGGGATAGTTTTCAAACACGCGATCCTTTGAGTACCTTCAAAAAGTAAGGAATAATTGTATGCTACGAAATTATTATGTATAAAAGAGTTTAAAGATGGTCGAATGGTTGGAACATTGTGAAATATTTACATGCAAAGTTATGGCGAAGCTGCAGAAATTTTCTACACACGACAAATTTCTATTTCGTTTTCGTTTCTAACAATTGATACAGATCATATCTATTTTGTTGAAAAACCTGCAGTTTAGTAATCGTATTCAAATTACACCACGTGTTGGACAGATATCATTAATGTTATTATTCATTAGAAAATTTATGCATATCGTTCAAGCTCGAAGAATCACGACTGTCTTAAATCCTCGAATTTTGAGGCATTCGGACACAGCACGGTAATCATCATAACTGCGATCTTTTGGCGGAAGTAGGAGGCCAGACCTGAAAACGTTTACCGTTTTTGCATTTTCGCGAATCGAGTTTCTATGACTTGACGCTTTTACGGGATGATGAGGGGTGATGAATGATCGTGGAGCGCCTACAAAATGTTACATCTCTTCCTGGCAATATTATTTTGAATTCCTCTTAGTCTGCCAAAGTGTTTCTGATTACATAGAAACGTGAGAAATAAAAACTGAATTTTATTGCTCTTTAATTATTATTGTTATTATTCTACCAGGAAGAGAAAACGAAAACCAAGTATGATCGGTGAGGTGCAAAACAGAAAGGTTCTTCGGTGCGTGTGCGTGCGTGCAGGTGCTAATTTTTACGAAGCTACATGTATATGTAGATAGAGCACGTTATCATTTGTTAATAAAGTTACTATCGCTTGCAAGTACTAAATCTGATTGACAATAGTGTATAATAACAATAAAGAAGTTAAAGTTAGTATAGTTTCAAATGGAGAAGTTGTATTCTCAATTTTGAGAACTTACTTTCTTGAAAGGGATCACTGTGCGGTAATTCCACAGGTCATTTAAATTAACTTTTCGCGTTGTGAAATTAGTTCAGTCGTCTATCAGTAACCGGCAGAAACTATGTCAAGTACGTAGTAGATATGGAATGTTTTGCGAGTTAAGCTATCGAAACATGCAGAATTCCATGGAAATGCGTTAAAGACATGGAGATGCTGATTTCGAAATCATGTAAATAGTCGAACCTTAATTCGGTGGTGGCACCAGCATTTTCAAACCACGGTAAACTTGAATCTGGAATCGACCCCGGCTGGAGTGCATGGTTCTCAACCTTTGAGGGCTCGCCGACGCTACCCGGGCTTCTTTCCAACCAAATCGCGTTGATGACCGTACCCGTGGACGCATTTAATGCTATCAGCCTTGTTTCCACGGCGTCGTTCACCGACACCAGCAAAGATTTCGCTATGGCATCTAAAAGCACTGTGCAACATCCAACCGTATTAATGGAAATTCATTCAAAATCAAAATGGTCTGCATTCATTCTTAGTAATTTTAGTAGGTCGAAAATGATGCATCGACACTCGGAGAGTTTGCAAGTCTTTCTGCTGTTTCAAATTACCCACCCATTTTTGTCACGAATGCATGAGATCCGCAGTTTAATTATCATTGTCCAACAAATTTCCATTCTTATACTTAGCATTCTGATTTTTATAAATTGTTGTATGCTGCAAATAGTGTACTTTTGGAAATCAAATGTTTTATTTATTATAAAAAGTAAGTTTTGTTTGAAGGCTTCTCAAAATAGTGAGAATCTTATTCTTTTAATTTATTTTTCTCTTATTCGTAACGATGTCAAGGAAACTTGTTCGATTGAAAAACGATTTCAAAGTTATTTCAAAGAATATACATATATGAAATATGGACTAAATTATGTTTCTTCCTGTTGAATATTGTATGTGTCATTTTTTGTTCTATGATCTTTTCCATCTGTTTTTAAATTCTTGTAACATTTTAACAACTTTGTTCTTCACGCCATAACTGCCTAAAATCCGTAGTCTAGTTATTGCTAAATTTTGTTTATTCGAATAATGCTACTTAGAACACCACCCTCAACTTGTTAGTATCGTCGTTGACAGTCTTCGCGCAGAAGGATCGAGCACTGTCCGAACAATTGCGATGCAAAAACGATCGATGTGTTCGAATGTCGCGCATACTCTCGTTGCAATTCCAGCCAATGGAATTCGGTTAGGCGATGATACGGCAGGACCTGTATAAATTGGACTGTTGACAATGCGGTCCGTCATCGCGCGTCGGTTATTGGGCAAATCGATTTTACGTCTGCCGTCTGGATTGCCGTGCGGAACCGACGAAAATTCAATAACGTCGTAGAGGAGTTCCGCTACTTTGAAACACCGTTTGCCATTTCCCGCGAGGACTCTCCCGGAAAAAGGATTTGCGAGCCAGGGGAATTGCGGAGGAAACGAATGGTCAGTTAAATGTACATTGATGACTGTAACGCGCCGACGAGCAAGTGTGCAAGCCATTTACTATCTTATACGCGCCGCGGTGAAACTAGCAGTGTAACGAGGCGAAAAATCATTCTTCATGCACGCTGCTCCCGTATTATGATACTCTGGGCTTTAAGAGCTCCGATATAAATCCATTAGGAAATTTATTCGAGGGGAGAATTTCGTTAACTCCTGCGGAATAACACTTGATTTTATTTGCAGAATCTTATAGTTTCACTCTGTAGAAATAGAACACACCGGGAAGTCCCACAAAATTCAAGAAATTTATTTCTTGGGGAGAATTTCGTTTTCCCTGCGGAATAACAATTGATTTTATTTGCAGAATCTTTTAGTTTCACTCTGTAGAAATAGAACACACCGGAAAGTCCCACAAAATTCAAGAAATTTATGTCTTGGGGAGAATTTCGTTTTTCCTGCGGAATAACACTTGATTTTATTTGCCGAATCTTGTAGTTTCACTCTGTGAAAATAGAAGCAGTAATAGAAATCCATTAGAACGGTCGCTACCGAACCAACACACCGGAAACTTCTACAAAATTCAAGAAATTTATTCGAGGGGAGAATTTAATTTTTCCTGTGGAATAACAATTGATTTTATTTGCAGACTCTTGTAGTTTTACTCTGTAGAAATAGACGTCTTAATAGAAATCCATTAGAACGGTCGCTACCGAACAAACACACCGGAAACTTACACAAAATTCAGGAAATTTATTCGAGGGGAGAATTTCGTTTTTCTTGCGGAATAACAATTGATTTTATTTGTAGAATCTTGTAGTTTCACTCTGTAGAAATAGAAGCCTTAATAGAAATCCATTAGAACGGTCGCTACCGAACAAACACACCGGAAACTTCCACAAAATTCAAGAAATTTATTCGAGGGGAGAATTTCGTTTTCCCTGCGGAATAACACTTGATTTTATTTGCAGAATCTTGTAGTTTCACTCTGTAGAAATAGAAGCCTTAATAGAAATCCATTAGGACGGTTACTATCGAACGAACACACCGGAAACTTCCACGAAACCAAAGAAATTTAGTTAAAGGGGGGAGAAACGACAATTATTCGATAAAATATAATTTTATGGCTGAATAAAATTCTCGAGTACTACTATCATCGTTCCTACGAGCGTGAAACTTCTTAAACATACTATTCACAGGTTTAAGCCCCGTGTGATTTTTTCAGGTTTCCGAGGCTGAAAGGTTGAATATTTTTTCCGGACAAAAATTCGTAAAAATTGGTGAAAAACGGCCTCGGAAACCACAGCATCCCTTTAAGCGATTTTTCAAGATCGTGCAGGCGTCACGCGTTTTGTCCGGGCTGCATAACAATATCGATTAGGTGTGCACTATTTATAGAGCGAACAGAATTTTCCATTTTCGGTCGGGAGGAGTTTATACATTTTGCTTTCGTCGATGGAACTTTGAAGCGCGATCGGTCTCGCACAGCGGCACGCTTTAATCGGGGTGTGTTTAAAAACGGTCGATTGAAAATTCGAAATTTGTTCGAGTGAACATCGGCCCTGCCGGTGACCCGAATAAATTAAAACACTGAAACTCTCGCATGTAGATTGACGCGCAACAGGTGCTGTAAGGAAACGTGATATGTAAATTGTTTGGCGCACGGTGGCCACGATATGGTTCGAGATATGCGAGAGGAGGGTTCGGCTGGATTGTTTCCACGGAAAAGGTGCCAGCTCGGCGTCGAACACTTTAACGGAAACTCGCTGGAAATTGCAATATGAGTTTCAGACGTGTCCCTTTCAATTTACCGGCGTGTCTTCAAGTTTCCGAGATAGTATCGAGTTTCGATTTAAGTTGTTTTTCAACTCAAGTTTTCCACTGATAACGCTACATCGGCCGAGGAAGATCGCATTCACACGGACAGGATTTATTTTCGGATCTGTATCGATTGTGCCGACATTTACTCACTCTCTGGCGAACTTTATCAATTCTTTCTCGCCCACAATATTTATTTATTTAATGCTTTAAAACAACCGGCTTATATAGCAAATACAGTATTCACGGTTTGAATATTACACGATTTTTAGATTCTTAAGGAAACTTGTGGATTATATCAGATGACTGCACAAGTTCGTGCCCGATTTGAAAATAAAATTCAATGGTTAAATTTGATAGAATACCCTTCTTTTTTAATTTTCTAATTCTTTCACAAACTCCACGAATTTTCTTGGTAATGTTTGTAATGGTTTCTCTACGTTTCCGTTATTTGGTATTCAGAATTTTGGCACGAGCCTCAGGTAATTAATTGCAACTCACCGTTGTGTCTTGATACTCCCATTGTTCCCGAATTTTGGAGTAACAGAGCTGTCATGTCGGCTTTCTGACGGGCGGTGTCGTAACGTCTTGGATCAAGGGCTGCAGCAGCTGGTAGAGACTTGAATCCAGCTGTGGTGGCACAATATTCACCCAATGATCCAGTCGATGCTGCTTCTATTACATCCAAAGCTTCTTCGATGTCCATCTTGGTGGCATATAATGGTGGCATATAATATTAATAGCAAACAGACCAGAGCTATTACACGAAGTGTAATCATTAGGCTGCGGATCTATGCCGCGATCGCCCCCTAAAGTCTATTTTTACGTTTACTAGGCGCAGTTTGCATTATTCGGAAGCATAAAGCTGCGCATGTAGCTATTTTCATAAAACTGTGACAGCTACATGCTGCCGAATAATGCAAATTACGCCTCGTAAACGTAAAACTAGGACTTTTGAAGGTGATCGCGGCCCAGATTGATTTTTTATCTAGCGCTTTTGACTACTGATAAACCCTATCTTTGCATTATCGAGAAATAAGAAGTTGTTCCAATCCTGGAAACGAATCTACCCCCTTAATGATTATAATAGAGGAGAAATCATATATTGGCATCTCCAATTTTTAAAATTTTCCAACAATTTTGAATTTCCTCTACTCTCAATTTTGTTATAAATGCATAAAGATCCGCAGTATAGTAATCATCTGGACCGCTTCAAACATGCTCACAAGAATAAGAGATCACTTTTATATTTTTGAGAAACGGAAAAATAACATTTTAAATTACATGTTATTCACACCATTATTTAGAACGCTACTTTAAAATAGATGCATTGTAGGTATTACTGATGGTAAAATAAGAACTACATATTGTTAACTTATTGAAATTATCATTACGTTATTAAAACAAGCATTACTATACATAATCCCTATGCTTTGTAATATATGTACATAGAGAATTTTTATTTTGCATGAAGACCCACAGTGTAAATATAACAATATTTCAACATCAAGTTCTTCTGACACTATCAATGGCCAAGATCAAATATGGATTTCTTCGATATAGTGTTAGAACAGTGGCAAAGTGAAATAATGCTTCCACACACAGAAAGATGATGTACAGGAACTCACAGATTCAGAATGATGACTATATTCACCTTTTTCGTGTCGACAGCATCGTTGTTGGATGTTGTAGAGGTAAACGACATCGAGGTAGGAGTAGCCGTTGTTACGGTGAAGTACGCCATCATGGTCATTGTCGTCATTGTCGCAGGAAACAGGACCAAGAGCCAAGGTTTGCCCATCCCGCGACCTGCTCATTTGTACTTCATAATAAACATATCTTTGTTAGTGTAATCGGTACCCATCCACAGAAACGCTGTGCTATCTCGTGCGAAATGATTACTCGAGCTCAATTTCATCTGTAACGCCAGGCAGTTTAAAATCATTAGTACGAAAATAAAACACTTTATACAATACGTATCTAATTCTTTACATTAATTATTAGACTATGGAGTTTATGCATTTGTAGCATTTCTGGTCTGCTAGAATATTTAAAAATTTTTAATGGGAAGGACTAATTCTTGGGCAAACTTTACCGGACTCAAAATTAGTACCTTTCTCCTACGAATTATTATGTATTTAACTTTAAGCGACCATAGCTCTTCAACTATTGATCCCAGAGATTCGAAATTTCGATCTGGATTACACTACTGGATTACATACCAAATACATCATAATTCGCAGGAGAAAGGCACAAATTTTGAGTCCGGTAAAGGATAGAGCAGCCCTAATTTTTATTAGGGTAACTAGTCTATATAGCTTATTCAAAAAATGTACTTTCTTGATGGGGAAGATTCCCAAGGTCATTTGAAGTAACTTTTTCCTGTGCGAAAAAGGTATACGTGGCTTCGTTAAGGAGTTAATTGGTCGATTCGGAATGCGTTCGCAGTGGCCACGCTCTGATGGGCCGCGTTTTTCGTTAACAACTCGTTAATTTTCACAAAAGAAAATGTTATTTCAAATCACCTCAAGAATCACTCCCTTCAAGGAAGTACAACATTTCTGGGACACCTTGTATATTTTCATAACGATTCACTGTCTATTAATTATTTGTTCGAGCTTACTTACATTTAAATAGTACAAGGTATCTATGTATTTCTAAAGTTCAGTATACTGAATGTGTAGCATAAAATGTCATTACTAGACAGCGGATCTTTATGCATTTATGGCTCATGAAAATTTTCAAAAAAGACGAATATAAAATTCGATAGAATTTTGTACAATTTATATTTGTTTTAGATCTGCAAAGGCTGTGTGTTCCCATTAAAAATAAGATTTTATTTCGTTCCACTTTCTGAAAAGTCTACAAAAATAGGAAAATGCATAAACATCCGCAGTCTAGTCATCACATTAATTGTCAATTTGTAAAAAATGCAGATGAAATGTATTTTTAAATTATTTACTGGCACAGTTTTCGTCTGTAACAGCTGCTCTAGCGTGAGTAATCACTTGTATAGTTTCGCCACGGAAGCAGGCCGCGTTTAATCTGATCTTTAACTTTCAATTAAAAAGTTCTTTCTAGATGAACCGATTAATTTGATGAACAATTTGTCTGGTCGAAACGTGCTCCGGAATTTAATCGCGAGCTCTACAATCCGAAGCGGATTTGCACAAGATTGATTCGGTTCGTGACACAAAAACATTCTACCGCAGGATTTAATGCAGTCTGCTGAAAACGTTGCCTCCCCCCCCCAATCGTTTTTCTGCTTCCATAACAATCCTCGTAACACTGTAATATTTTATTTAATCTTCTTCAAGGATTTTCAATACATCAATTATCCAATGTGTAAAATTTTCACTATAATTATTGCATAACTATAACTATAACTATAATTATAAGCATACAATTTTCTATCGTTTCTTTAATCCAGTAGAATTACGTAAATTAGAATATATAAATCCTTTAAATCAAATATTTCGGAATAACAGAATTCCGATATTCTCTCGAGCGTTTCATCTTTGAATAGTAACGAGCAGAGAATCAATCGGACTTTCTCGGTACGTGTGAAATGAATTAAAACGAATTAATCTTGACACGAACCTTTTTCCTTCGCATTCAAGTGGTGCCGAGTTTTAGCCCCGGGTCCATGGGGCGTTCATCCATTCCCACTAACATTCCCGACATTCTGCGTGACGGTGCTTTTGCCTTCGTTTGATTATATCTGCCACTTCCAGCGATTACTCATCGTGAGGTATCGATTCTGTAAAATGGAAAGACGAATGGCCCTCTTAGATAACAATCGTAAACATCAGTAATATCTCTTACGATCTCCAAAGCTATTTAGCATTCTACATACAGTGACTCGCACTAATATTCGGATGCTCTCAGAAAAACGAGAACTTTTTTAATATTGGACTGTACGATTTGAACTTTTTTCAGAAGTTAGAGCAACTGGTTTACTACATGTTGTGAAAAGAAATTGTTTCAAAAATTGCAACTGCTCAGAATTGCATTTTACAACTTTTATACAATATGTGGGCACATACTGAAAATTTCAAAAATACGTTTTGTAGATCTGTGCCAATTATACGTATTCTGAAAATTTCAATAAGATAAACCACTAAAAAAGATCGTGCATTAATTTTTAAGGCGTCGTTGAAAAGAGGAAACCCTAATCTTTAAATCTTAAAAATTTTTTCGAATTTTCCACACTTGTTTGAATACGCAGTATTTTCGAAAAAAATTATCTTCAATATCTCACCGGCTGCATCGTGAAAAGAAATCTTGAAATAAATTGAACGGTGGATTATGAAACTAGCGGCTTCTGGCTTTAAATCGATCGTCGTATAAAAATGATTAAAGGAAACGTAGAGAATGAACAGCTAAGTATACATGGTTGGCGACATAAGGGTTGAATTTTCATTTCTCAGAACTGGCATTGTGGGCCCTGTCGTTCCTTGAAGTGTTCACAAAGGAGAAGTTTCAATTTTCTTATCGACACAGATGTATAGATTCAGTATGTTCCTTGGACTGATCCTGGAACGCGTCAAAGTGAGAAATGTATGGCCAAGGTTCTCATGGGAAAAGTCAGTTTGATGAGCATTCCTCATCGTAGGACCTCGAACTACTTTATACGCCCTCAGGAATCCTGTCCGTGACCAAGGGTATCATGAATCTATATCGTGTATACCGTGCATATTGTACGCATCGTTTAATTTTTTCAAGACAGATGGCTCGTGTAATTAACCCTGGAGGCCGAGGGGCAGCCTTTCTGCGTCCTCCAGTTACGAAGTATTCCAAATTCATTATTTCTCTACGGTCCAAAATATTACAAAATAATTCTTCGTTTTATGTGTTTGAGACACGGAACATTCGTTTTGAATTTGTATCGAGTTTTCTATTTTAATTTTGCAATTTCTTATTTTACGATTACAATTTTACAATTAAATATAATTTCAAGATTAACCCTTTGCAGTCCGAATTACTTTTCAATTTTGTTTCCATCAACTCCCTATAATTTCTTGGGACAGTTCCTTGACCCAGTTTTGTTCACCAATTATTATTATTATTATTATTATTTTATATGGACCGAGTATAGCTCTCAAACTTTGTTGTAATTTATATTTGTGGAACTTATATTAGTTTTTAACTGTAAAATAATTCAATTAAATAAATAAGGAAGAACCAAATACATATAAAAGCCCGTTTTATCTACATTTTTCTTTTTCTTGTTTACATGTTTCTTTCTCTAAAATAGTACCAATAATGTCTTTGTTAAGTATGTTACCTTTACTTTTACTCATTTTTAATTTTGTACACTGTTTTCTGTAACACAATCTAATTGTGGGTCATGATTTACCGTGCTTTACACGGAACCGTGATCCTGTCACTGTGCAACGTGCATTGTCGAATCGATTTCACGTCAGCACATTTATTTCAGCGTGTATCTAAACGAAGAATTCGCCGACGGGGCGGCGTCTGCATTTTAATGAGATCAATATGTTTCGTAAACGTTAAATTATAATTTGAAATCACAAATTGAATATATCAGTACATATTTTATCTGTGCGACGACAAGGCAGAAAGTAATGTACGTTTCATTGAATTCTCCCGTCAGAATTTCATAATGAACAATTTCAGTAAAGTACACAATATTTTTTCCAATCGCGAAGACATGACAATACAAATTATTTGAAGTTTCAGAACGCTTTTCAAAATGATCACGAATCTCGAATCTTTACACGAAATAATAATTGTCTGCACCTATTACAAGAGAGAGAATTATTTTTGAACTCTTGTGTTTCTAATAATTTTTTGATTAATCTTTCACCGATATATTCGTGACATTTTTCTGATTAATCTTTCACCGATATATACGTGACATTTTTCTGATTAATCTTTCACCGATATATTCGTGACATTTTTCTGATTAAAATGACACCAAACACGATACAGTTTGGGTCAGATTTACTTGTTTGATCCACGATACAGTGACAGTAATTGAATAGTTATTTGTACAGGCTGTATAAAAAGTAATGGTCATCCGTTCTAGGGGTGAATCTACAGCTTTGCATCGGTGGACATTTGTAAGAGAAACAGAAAAGCGTCGCAAGTATGTCGGTAACAATTCCATAAATAAATAATTGAAAAACGAAGAGGTTTGTTAACGAATACTAATTTATTCGCGGAAATTCGTCGGCTGTTTTTGATAGCACTGCCAGTTTATAGGCACCCTGCACATTCAGAAACTAGTTCTATGATATAAAACCGGCGACTAGAGGTTGAGTGACAAGCCGCGAGCCGGCTGTCCTCGAAAAGCGGAAGATGAAGATTTGCAAACACTGCTCGATAAAGACCCGTCATAAACGCTGAAACAGCCTGCAGGTCAGTTCAGAGAACGCTTTATAACTGTGTCAAAGCGATTCCACGTGTCGGCGCGGATATAAAAGATAGAAAAGCGCTCGAAATTACATAAACATAATATTGAACCTGCCAATTGCCTGACTGCATTAAATCAATCATACTGTTTAACGATAAATCAATAGTAACGAATGGACTGCAAATCTTCGACCAAAATAAAACTGTTCTTCATGAATTATTTTCTAAATAATTTTAATACATTACAAATTGAATAGACTCGAATCATTTAACTTTTTTTAACGTCTCTACAATTTAAATTTTATCTACTCCATCTCGAATGTATATTGATGCATTCCATGATTTATTTACGCGAATTCAGTTAGGATTACGTCAAAATTTATTTCTCTTCTAATACATTGGATATCGTATTTTTAAATTAAATTTTGAAATTGTTTATTTAATTAGAGTTTACAGAAGTCCAATAATTAGTCAAAGATGTCGCGTTACGTAAAATTCACAGTTTAATTATTAGCAGATGGTTAATTCGTTTTTACAAGCCAAGTTTCACATTTAATTAAAAGTTTGCACCTCGAAGGGGAAACCGCAGAAGTCGTAAATTAGTTTACATCTTCATCATGCTTTGAAGATGGATTGCTCGAGCAAAAGGAAAACACATTTGATATTTCGCGGTTGTTTATACATATAATTATACTGCTCTGACACTCCCTGTTCACCCCCATCAAATTTATTAAATCAAGACATTCCAATATTTGTGAAACTTGCGCACAAATATAAATATTCCGTTTTAGTATACATCTTTCGTCATAGTATGTATTTTAGTACATTATGTTATACTCTTGTATACTAGAGAAACAAACAAACGAATTGACTTGCAAAATAGTAAATAAATGATATTGTCAACACATCCGTACTTTCCCGCTCGTTCTTCTTCTCGAGTTCCCGATAAATTCACGGTTCCTGGCGCTAAATGCAATTCGTACCTCGAGTTCGAAGCGCATTAAAAATACGAGACTGCTGGGAACATGAAACACAGGGATCCATCGCAATACCGCAAACCTGAAAACCCTCGCTCCATTTCGAACTTCCTCCTTTCTTTTTTTTCACATTTACTTTCCCCAGAACCTGACCTGTATTCGTGCTATACATTAAGATTGTATAATGTTCCCTTCTTTGCCGAACGTTGCTTCTCTTAGAAAATCCGTAAAACTCATTTTAGAAGTTTCACTTCTGTTATTAGTCCGATCTCGGCGGCTCCTCGACCTGCAGGTGCAAACTTTAATGTCCCTTCAGACAAAACGCGTTCACCAGCCTCGATATCCATGTAACTACATATCTGCGGAGCTCAGAATCATTTCAGGGAAAATCTGTGAATACAGCTCCGGAGTCAGTTGCGAGTTTCAACACGAATAGTAACTTGACCTCGAGTATTCACAAGCTACGGTGAATTTCCTATGGGAAATGTATAAATTAAAATCGAACGATTTTAAATGTTGAATTTAATTCATGTAATTTAATATTTAAATGTTAAATATGTTTAAATTTATATGGTTTCAATGACCGTTCCTATCTAGCGTTATTGATCTCTTGGTTTTTGACCAGAGGTGGGCATTATTTGGCGAAACAAATATTTCAAATACTATTTAATATTTTAGATTTTATTTTGCTTAAAGAAAGTAGTATTGTAAATAAGATTTATAATTCCGAATATAAAATATTTCTATTTTACCCATCTGAACCTCAAAATAAAATATTTCTATCTCAACAATTTCATCCACAAAATAAAATATATCTATTTTAACAATCTGAAACACGAAATAAAATATTTTACTTTTTGCATTGTTATAATACACTGGAATTCGAACCACTATTTTTAGCAATAATATTTAAAATTGAAATTGGAAAAAAGACGAAATACAAATATTTTCAATATTCTTCAAATAAAATACTATTTTCAAAAGAATTATTGCCTCAAATAAATTATCTTATTTTCAAAAATTTCGGCATCAAATAAAATTCTTTATTATTAAAGTTGTACAAATACTTTAAAATAAATAGGATTATTTACCATTTACTATTTAAAATACTGTTTTCCCCAGCTCTGGTTATGAGACGAGTATATTCGTCATGGAGAAATAGTATTTATCATTGACTGTTTAGGTTAAAATCTTTGTGTACTCTACAAACGTAAATTTGAAACATTTTTGGAAATTGGTAACACCATAGCTCGCAGTTTCCATAGTGCAGTCATCGTAGGTATTTCATGAGCCACCATTTGTATGCGACTCGAGGCATGAGCAGTCAATGTAAACTACGGGGGCGGAGCATTCGTAGAATGCCCTGAATTTTAGGGGAGTGCATTCTTCGAAAAAGTTAGAATTCCTAAAATGAAATGTCGTTCCCGTCAACTATTTCCATATTTACTCTTTCAAAGAAGCCTAACTCGACAGAAATCCTGAAATTATCACAACCATAAAATTCCTACGTGTCTTTAAATATTAGAGACGCTTATAATTTCCATTCCAATATTTCAGATTTACTTAAAATATAACATAAATGATAATATTTAGTTATTTAAAGAAATAAAACTTTTTTGTAAATTCTATTTCGATCTCGGAACGTACAATTATTTAAAAGAAAAGAATAAAAGTTCATGGAAGTAAAAGTTTTAGTTAGAACTTGTAAAATATCATATAAAAATAAAAATTTTGCTATTATTGGATCAAATACGTTCTCCAACAATATTAAAAAATTCAACGCATAATACTGTAATACTATTAAATAATTCTTACAATTATATTGGTATTTTCAATGTTCCATTTATTTGTAATATTTATGTGGATAATACGTACCTCACGGTTTGATTGTTTTATGGAATCTTTTTAAATGTGGATGTCCTAAAATAATTTGTAGAATTTAAAAAGAAATAAGAGATTTATTTCGACCTCTGATTTCTAACTATTATTTAGTAATTGTGTGAAATCAATAGCAACTAAATCGGACAACTATTAGGTTGTTATATTGAAATTGACGGACTGTTTCATTAATCAAAATGTGTCAATTTTGAACGAGAATATAGCAAAAATAAATAATACTAATGAACTGTCAATATATGTCAAATCTCGTTGCAATATTATTTATAACAGTTATTTTCATTTTACCTGGTATTCATGGCTGCAGTATAATATTTTTGTTGAATTTCAGCTCGTAACTTCTGCACACAAAAACCCATAAAACTGAAATTACTTTCAAACCATTAAATGTTACGATTCATCCTACACGGTATTATGGTTGTTCTATCGGCAAACCGAGTAATATCTTCCATAAGATCGCACAACTACGTTTTAATAGAATAATCGAATTATGACACGACTCCTTAAATTTTATTCCCAGACGAATTTTTTTAATATTTAAATGTTACTTCGCGTAGAAAAATTTCGCATGCGAATCATTTTTAAAGGTTTTAAATTAATCGATTCAACCATTGTCGATTACATTTTCATAAATTCGAAACTAGTAAAAATTTGATAGTCATAAAATGTTGTTTATAATGTACAATTACTAGACTGTAAATCTTTATGCAAAATGAAAATTTTTCTACATCAATTGCGAAATTCAAGAGTCAATAAAAACTTCTTCAATAACTTCGAAAAGTTGAAAATAATACATCGTTGCTCGTAATTCTCCTAATGTCTCTTCTGTTGTAAATTGTAGCTGTAAATGTTTGTCATGAATACAGAAAATCCAATAATTGCTCTTGTGTAAATAGTAAACCCGCCACTGTATGAAATATTACGTTAATATTGCAATTTAATTGAAATGAATGGGTTCAATGAAATAATGCGTTTACGATTTATACAAAAAATGTTCAAAAGGTGCTGGGATATCAAATCTGGACCTACAAATGTTATTACCAAACTGCGGATTTTTATGCATTTATAAAGAAATTGGCTGAGTGAAATGTAAAACAGTAAAGAATAACAAAATTTTAAGAACATTGCAATGTTGTTTTTCATGCAATGAAATCATTAAGGGATGAGATTAATTTTTATTTTATTCCTGCTCCCCACAATCAATGAAGAATATTTTTATTTCGCATAAAGATCCGCAGGCTAGTTATTACCAATGAAAATAGAAATTAATTTGGTACCAGTTTCTGAAAATTTGTCTATAAAAATTGAAAATTGCATAATCATCCGCAGTCTACTCATAATGTTCAGTTAACCGACTCCATCTATACTACAGTATTATACAAATGTTATCACGGCTTGAATATCAATAGAAAATTCTCGTTTCTTCGTAATAAAATCTTCACACGGTGTTTGCTATGTCGACACGATCATAACATGTTTGCTGTCGTTTATGCCACGTAATAAAATTGTTACGAGCATTAGTAAGGGTAACTACCCTTAACGCTTCATCAATGCTGCACGGGAATTGACCTAGAACGTAGAACCCTTTATAGTTGCGAACAATTGACTCCATTTTTTGCGCTTGAACCAAACTTCAACCCTTCACGCCCTGAATTATGTCATTTTTATTTTCCATTGCTATTTTTACTCCGGACACGTCAAGATTGTAAGATGTTAAGTATAAATAGGTTTGTATAAATAATTAATGTAATTTAATTACAATGTACTTTATAATTGTACTCCAATTGCAATTACGAATTACATTGTAACTTAATTGAATGAAGATCTGAATTATAAATTACAATATCAGTGAATTACGATGTAATTCAATTACAGCTTAGCACATTAGCTGCTTAGTACATTCTAAAAGCTAATATGCATATGATTAAATATTTAAAAAAACACATCATCAGTTTGTATAAATGTGTTTATGTAATACTGGACTTCTATTTTGTTTTTAAGATATGCTTGTTAAATACTCGATTGTTTCCGGAAACGATGCCTCGTTAATCCACTGCAGTATTGAACTTATGAATTCGACAAAGGTCAGCATACTGCAGGTTACCCAACAGTGTACACAATTCCCTTATCTTAATCCGCCGATGTACTCTAGTGAATTACGCCAGAGTGTCTATGTTTGCCATTCCTTTTCATCCGACGTGTCCATAAGCCACATTGTTGACAAATTACCACATATTGTACAATGTTTCCGTGTACGACTACATCAACACGAGTACTGACATTCTCGAACTAAATATTTCAACACCAAATACCACCTCCCGAAAAATTGCCTATACTTAAACCGTGATAATTTCATAACAAATGGTGGTACGACAATAAATTTGGACTCATTTTAAGCTAGAAGTCTCTACTTTCATGATCCAACGTTCATTTGATTTTGAGAATTTTATTTATGATGTAGCGAGCGAGAAACTGTAGACATAATTTTTCTCGGGAACCCAGTACACTCAAACGTCTGTGAAAACTTCGAAAAATTTTTTTCAGTGACTGAAACTACAATGGATTTAAAGATTGAAGTACATCGATTTTTCAGGAGCCGTTGTAAAGAGGGGACTTCAACCATCAAATCTATGGTAGCTTCATTTACGATAAAAATTTTTCGAAGTTTTCGACGACGTTTGAATTTGCAGCATTTTCGAAGAAAAATAGGTTGGGCTTCCCATTAGCTGTTTTATGTAAAATATCTTGGAGGAAAACGAACACTACGTTGCGAAAGTAGAGGCTTCAAACTTTAAAATGAGCCCGGTCATTTGGTTTTATTATTTATTTTAGCGAAATTATCGACGATGTTTTGATTTAATCCGTATACTTTGAAGTCTCTCGAAACTCGTTACACATTTATATGTGTATAACAAAAATTTAACGCGGCTGTAATACAAGTTTACCGATTAGGCAAAGGAGGTTACTCGGAGACACGCTTTTAAGAGGATGTAAACTTTAATAAATACGCTCTGGGTGCTTTTCGTGCAAACTTCTGCACCGTTTTCCGAGGGTGAAGACTGGAATATTGTTTAAAGGGTCTATAAATGGTTATGCGTTTAATATTATCAGACTGCAGATTTTTATGTAAAATAAAAATTGTCTGTATTAATTTCAAGGTACAGGGACAGTTGTTTCTTTGCTTAATAATTTTATCGAGTTGGAAACAATACCAGCTACATTTTAAAGTAACAGTTTTATTAATCAGAGAGAGAGAGAGAGAGAGAGAGTTATGAAAATAATAATTTTGTTTGTCAATTATAAGTTACAAACTTCTCTGCTTTAAAAATGGTTTAAAGCTGAAAATAATATGTTGACGACCTTAAATTATTTTATTCTCTCGTCCGTTCTAAACTGCACATTTTTTTCCATAAATGTCTACAATCTAGTCATCACAATTTGCAACAATTATCTCTCAAAGTTTTACAAGTCGGTATCCTATCAAAGGTGGCGTTCAGTTCATTGAAAATCAGGCATGAATTTTTGCAATCATCCAGTTACATACTCATTAGATGTTTAAAAATGCGAATCTGCATTTCGCAACAGTACTTGTCACATGGACAATAAAACTAGTTTTATTAGCACAATGGATCTAATAATATGATCACTAGACAGCGGATCTCGCAAAATAAAAATGTTTTACATTGCGTGTGGGAAGCAGGAATAACATAAAAATTGATTTCATCCCTTAACGACTCTGTTACAATTAAAATTGCAATATTCTTGAATTTTTAAAATTCATTTATTGTTTTATACTTCGTCCAACCAATTTATTCATAAATGCAGAAACATCCGCAGTCTATTGATCACGTATCGGACAGATTGATGATGAATCGACTGCGGGCTTTATGCATTTATGGTAAACATGGATAGGTAAAATATAAAACAATAAAAGGATTGAAAGAATTTAAGAGTGTCGTTTATATTACCATCAACTTATTCAAATGATTAAAGGAAGAAATACAATTTTTATTTGGTTCCAGTACCTTGCAATTAATACATACAATTTTTATTTTGCATAAAGATCCGCAGTCTAATGATGAGTTTTGCACGAGACGAGAAATTTTGCAATGAGACGGCCATTTTCGCGATTTTCACTGCTCAAAGCTGCAAGTGCACGCGTCGGATCGCGGTCCGGGATGAAAAAAAATAAGTATCGAGTGATTATCGGGATTTATGATATTTTTCAGGAACGGAAGACGCATCGTTCGCACAAGGACGGGTCTACAGCGCAGTAGAGACGATCGATGCAGCAACCGGCACAACCAGAGCCACCCCCAGATCGCACTTCCCTGCTCCTGCTTCTCTGTCTCTTCTCTCTTGGTCATGGCATCTCTTTATTCCCCTTTGCTCATCGTGCTACTTTTCCCTCAGTTTCTTCCTGTCACCTCAACTCCCATTCCTCTTTCATCTCCGCGGCTATTTTTAACACTTTCTTCCTTCCATTCTTTAATTTGCAAATAGCTGAGAAGTCTTCGGACGAAAGTTGAGCACGAGCCCCTGGAGTTATTAAGTTCCAGTTATTGGAAGATCGTTTCTGTGGACTCCAGCTATCGAGCCAACAATTTCTGCAATAATTATTTCATTTCGCCGTTCCATTTATCGTCATGATTATACACGTGAAATCTCAATTTCAATATTAACTCTGTTTAAAACATGTCGATTTTATGTTATAATTATCTTCCTTGTTGGTCCACTACTGACTGTGTTAGTGTGGTTTAATATCCACGATATACAATTCACCATGGAATAAATTAATTGTGTAACGTATTCTAATAATTTATTTTGGAGTCGATTGAAAGACGACTTTCACATGTTATAGTTTATTGAAAAATTTATTGAATAGTTAAAATGCTGTGGTTGAAGTGTTAACATTGATGCAAAAACCAGGTACGAGTACTCGACTATAATTGTATATTTTACAACATACATACGCTAGAATATACTCTTGAATATTTAAATTTATTATTAAAATTATTAAAAGGCAATATTAAAATTTAATATACTGTAATAAACATACAATGAATTGCAACTTTCATTTTGTTTGACGATTCCCAACTTCCATTCAATTTATTTATTTATGTTTTATGTAGCAGAGTAATCAATAAAAAATTTCTGGTTTCTCAGTTTTCTCTTCATGAAAAAAAGTCAACGAAATAATTTATGCAAATATAGTTATTTATGTTATGTAATAGTGAGTTTTATTAATCAATTATAGGTACGTGTATATGTGATAGTAAATTTTATTAATCAATTATAGGAATATATGTGATAGTAAATTTTATTAATCAATTATAGGAATATATGTGATTGTAAATTTTATTAATCAATTATAGGAATATATGTGATAGTAACAGTTTTATTAATCAATTATATGTATGTAAAAAATAGAAGTTTGTTGCAAAGCCGATAAAAATCGAATTTCTCGTGTATATATGAATAAAATTCGCGACATAATAATTAGACAGCGGATCTATATGCAAAATAAAAATTTTCCACCTGAATTGCAACAAACTGGAGTGACATATAAATTTATTTCCTCTCTTAATATGTTCGATGAAAATAATATAAAAGGGTTGAAAATAATATAAAAGTGTTTTGGAATTCGTCTAAGGTTTTCAATGTTTTAAATTACACCTACTCGTTTTTGTCATAAATGCATAAAATCCGCTGTCTAGTAATAATTACGGTAAGTAATTCTTCAGGAAACTGTTTCTTCATTACATCCACTGTGCACGATCTCTGTGTAAGCTATCTCAAGCTAATGAATTAGGTGAAGCGTTTGACGTGCGAAATGGATGGCTGTTAGCATTAAATACGAAGTAATATATACGATATTAATTAATTATAGTACACTCCTCACTGATACAAGCTTTCGAAATATCTGTGCCTTTCGAAATTGCATGAACCGAAACGATAGAGATTTCGCAAAGCGAGGGCGCAGTATAAATAATTTACGTTATTGCCGAATGAAGTATAACTTCTCGAGATTTCATTACCGTATTAAAATTCCACTATGCCTGCTGGAGGAAGTACTCGTGATAATATTAACTGACTTTGATATGAAGATAGCGCGTTTTTTAAAAATTGCAGCACGCTGTTATACTGATATTTTGATTATGCAACGTTGGACTTTCTGCATTCGTCTACTTTTGTCGTCAAAAGACTGTACATCTTTATGCAAAGTTAAAATTCTCCAGGGAACATATTTTCTGTAACGAAAATGACAACTTGAAAGACACAGGAACGAAACAAAAAGTTATAGCATTTCTTTATTTAATAATTCGAATAGGATGAAGATGAAATTAAATTTTTTAATTCTCTTTGCCTGTCAATTGTTGTAACTGCCGATCTTTATCTATATAAATAAAAATGTAAATGTCAGTTTGTTTGTAATCGAACATCTCCGTAACGGCTGAACGTAGAAAGCTGGGATTTGAGCCATTAGACGCAACGTTTCTTCGGGAAGGTTTATGAGAAATCAGCATGCGAAAAAGTCTATTTGTTCAAGAGTTTTGACAATTTTTTCACCGGCTACAACGCTAACTGCTTACTTTAAGTTATGTGAATGTGACGCGTTTTCGAAAACAGCGTGCACTAAGGCGATGAATAATACAATGTTTCATTTTTTCGTGTGACATAAAACACCTTCTGGCGAGCATTTCGATTGAAAAGGTCAAACAAAATATTTTCAGATCGTAGGACGGAGTATTGAATTCCGTAGGTGGTCCAATTGTCGAATTTCGCACCGTTCGAGTGTTTCCTCGAGGGAGCACTAAAAAATATCGTGTTTCAACATGTACTGGCAAAAATAAAGGACAATGGACCAGCGCAGACTTTACTGGACAGAATCCAGGAACGATTTTACTGTAGCTCTAAGCTTGTCTTATACCGTAAAGCTCAGCGCACATATAAACACTTGTTCGCTTGAGCTGAACTCGAAAATTATTCAAACCGTGTCTATGCGACAGTTGTTGCGCTAACAGTGGAAACTAAGAAATACTTTCGACGAGTTCAAGAGTACCCACAATGCTCAAACAATTAGATAACTTACGTAAAACCACATTTGACAAAAGAATGAACAATAATCACTGAATAACAATTTATATCGTCACCATAGTGCATATTAATTTTAGTATGATGCTGAATTGTTTTCAACTAGAAAGTTGAATTTGCTTGTAATTAGACATTTTATGCATTTATAACACAAACGAGGTGTAATTTGAAACAGTAAAAACATTAGAAGAATTTAAAAATACTGTTGTATTATTTTATTCAACCCATTGAACATATTAAGAGCGAAAATAAATTTTCATTTCACTCCAGTTTGTTGCGATTTATACAGAACATTTTTATTTTGCATAAAGATCCGCATGGATTTATTTTATGTGTGTACGTTACGTTTCAATGCTAACAGTGGCTTCATAAAATTATTAAGAGAAAAAATAAATATTTGCGCAGCTCCTGTTTCTTGTAATTGACTTGGAAAATTTTTATTTTGCATAAAGATCTGCATGGATTTATTTTATGTGTGGACGTTACGTTTCAATGCTAACAGTGGCATTAAAAACGGGAATAAAAATTACTGAAAATACCCGGTGTAGATCGGTTTATCGTTGAACCGAGCGACGCAATGATTAACCAGCTTATTTTTATGGAAATCGGATTTCGTGACACGCTACACCTGAAAATGTATAATCTAACGAGGTACAGTAGTTTACATGTATGGCTATGGAAACGAGTAATTATTAAATTTGATTTCCATAAGCTCCTGTTACTTTGAGTCTGTTAAAGCAGTAAACTAATAAACATTAAACGGCAATATGGAAAGTGAATGAAACTAATAAACTAATACTACATGCACTCATGCCTGTTTATTCCATAATGAGTCTGCGCTATTGCATCAAATCACCATCATAGAATTATAGAACAGTTTGTTGCCGATCAAATCACATAATTAAAATCCTACTGTGTATTAGAATATGTTGCAAAATGATTTCACCCCTCGTGAATACACTGCAAATTAATAATATTCAAATCATTCCCTGAATTTTGCAATTAATAGATCGATTATATGCAATATAGTTAGACAGTAGATATTGTGCACTAGTAACAAAATTGGGAGGATGCTATTTAAAGCAATAGACTCTTTGAGTATGAAAACGTCGAAATATATTATTTTTAACTTACTAAAATGATTATAAGAAATTTGTACACGATTAAATAATTTGTTTTATGTTCTGAATGCAAGTAGTCACGGAAGTGAGAAACGTAATTCGAAAACATTGACTGTAAACTGATATTTGTGTCATAATACCGATGTGTACGGAAAGAACGAAAATTTTCCGGCCGATTGCCAAGCTGAAATGAATTTTAAACTCACAAAGACTACGAAATAATTTCCTTACATTTTTCACGCAATTGGCTACGACCGAGAAATGAAAAATGCTAAGCCCTGGCGGGGCGCGAGTTGAACGCCACAGAGAACGTAATAAGCCGCCGCGCCGTGCTGCTTTCCTCAATTAGGTTACGATTAAGGGAAATACGGGTCTAGTCACGCGAATTTATTGCCGGTCGCTAACACAATAACACGCTGCTTCGCGATATTCTATAGTCGTCGAGTGTTGAGCAGATATTTACACATCTTCGCGTTGTTACAAGAATTCGCGGAGACTTTTAATTTAACCCGACGTTAGTTAGGTGGGGTCTCACAGACCCCAGAGATTTTAGATTGATTGTAACATGGTAAAGATGTTTCATTAATCGAGTATTTTTGAATAATATTATAATAATAATTTAATTTCGTGGATCTGCGTTTTTACTCGGATAAATTGCAAGCCTCTTAAGCAATACCTAATATTATATTTATGAAAGAGGTATTTATTTCTATAATACAATATATTATTTCGGTGGGTCTGTGAGACCCCACCTTACCACTTACGATACATTTTCCCACCTTACCAACGCCGGGTTAAAAATATTTTAATTTTTAAGAGAGTTTAAGCATCAAGATTGCGGATTTCTGATCGCGGTAGGGTAGCCGTCATTCCTCTGCCGTGTAGGTTTTGGGCCATTACCACCCATGTGTTCGACAAATTGTCACCCAACATGTGGTCAACGTGTTCACGCTCCTGTCGCAACCGATTACCTATTGTCAGCGTTATAACTACGTACAAACAACATCGCAACTAGGATCTACTAACCAAGCATTTGTATATGTATAGCTTTCCATAGAATATATTCACACCATAAGAATCACCCTGTTGCCCACCTTCATCGTTAAAATGTTAAATACAACGCACCCTTTATAAAATATAAAATATTAAAACAATTTAACAATTTAACAATTAAAATTAATTAACAATTTAAAATTAATTACTAAAATTAATGTGACTAGATTGACTCTAGTGTCATGGGTGTGTGCGTTTTGTTTAACTTCTTCTAACCAAATCTTCCGTTTAATTTTTTCTAATAAATTGGGGTCCTTTTATACAATACAAAAAAATATTTTGCGAATTTTTATGTAAAATAAAAGTTGTCTGCAATAGTTGCAACATACAGGAACTGAAAAGACATTTATTTTCTGAAACAATTTTACTGGGTTGAAAATGATACAACAGTTTATAGACTTTTAAAATGTTTTTGCTGTTTCGCCTTCGTTCTACTCATTCTTGTCATAAATGCATAAATAAATGTATAGAACTACTGCAAGTGACGAAATCAATTTGTTCAGAAGTTCCAAAATGGCGTAACAACAATAAAACCAATACAAATAAATATTACTGCATCGTACAACTCCAATTTTTATTTAACAATTATTGAAATTATAAGAATACCTTCACTGTAAATCGTGAAATAAATATCTGTATCCAAGCACGTACAATAATAAAAATGGTGTATAACTTCTGAATGAATTAAATCTTGTAAGTTTCAGAAGGCAATAAGTACGTCTTTGTTGTTAAAATCGGTTAAAAGATTTCTACTTCATTAAGTACCAACTAGGCAATCAAGGCGTTCAATGACGTGATTAATGGCTGTCCCGAAGGTTAAAGTAGTGGTAAGGGTGCATGGAAAAGGATTGAATAGCCTCGAGTCTGCCTTGTTGGACGCTGATAGTCTTGAGCTTCCCCAAGGGACGAATAAGGATTTGTTACTATACATAGTTTCTCTCTGGAGACTGTTAACATTCAGCCGTAGACAAATTTAATTAGAGCACAAATTAAACTGCTATTGAACTGCATTGGTCGTTTATTTCCTACTTACAGTGGTTCGAAGATTTAGTTTATTCATTCCCTGCTCGTAATACTTCTCGTAATTATGCGAACGACAGAGACTTTACTGATGATACTGATTAATAAATGTCTGATGCTGTCGATACCATAAATTACTCTTTATTAAAACAATTAACAGTTCTCCTCTTGCACAGTGATTTCAATTTCAGATATCCTGAATGTCTATTCTTGACATAAACAAATCTTTTAACATCACAAGTGGATCTCGGTTACTTTTTTATAAACGTTATAAACTGCATATTTATTTAGCTAAAGTCGATTATCGCTTATAGCGACTACATCAGAATATTCTAATGAATTTTAGAATATATTAATGAAACATTTTTCCTCTATTGTATACTTTTTATTTTTTTAAGTTCAATAATTCGCAAATTTTTTCACGTTTCCTTATTCTTAAGTAATTATTAATATTCTAAATAATACAACACAGAGTAATATAAAATTCTTTAAGTGTTCTTACTGTTTTACATGTGGTTTACTCATTTTTTTAACGAATTTATTAACAAAGGTATTCTTATTATTCTTATAGGAATTATTAATAAAATTCGAGAGATTTCTCCTATTCAGTAAAATCTTATTCACTAATTCTTCACGAATTGAATTTCACTTTTGTCTACATTTTATGAGAAAGTCAATTGCAAAAATTGCAGAAAAGCAATAAAAAAACTATCGAAGATGTTACTCAATTTTTTTCGACGAATGCCAGGAATATCTGAGTAGCAAAATATTCAATCCTAAAAACGCCGGAGGTCGTTCAAACAAAAATTAAACTAAAATCCTTTCAGTGTAATTCCGCCGTAGCTCCCTCAGCACTATGTTCAATAGAGGCTCTAAATGATAAATGAGGATGTGATCGAGTGTTTGAAATGATTGCAGTAAAGGGATCAATATTGAAGGGGTTTATTAACTGACGTGTCGCGGCGGCTGGCAAATTGGCAGCTTTGATCACCGCGGGGATCATTAAAAATTCAAAGCCCTTAACGAGACTCCGGAGAACAAGTCCCGAAACATTTTCGAAGACTCGTGTTTCCGAGAGGAGACGTTTATAGCTGGCTTGTCTTGGCCGAATTAATTGAATCAAAACTCGGCTCGTTTCACGTCAAGATCGCCGGCAAATTAATTTCTTATGTGACAGATTTGCTCGACGGAGTTTGCAAATAGGTTTCATGTAATTCGGTTCGTCGTTATTTTTAATGTAATTGATTGTTGCGGCGAGTTGTAAGACGGGGAAAATATTCGAGTTTTCCGAGAGCAATAACACTTTCCGCAGATCATTATTAAATGTAAATGCCAGACTCTGCTGTGGCGCCTGTGCATCGATTGAATAATTTATCAGTTTTTAATGGTTAATAAAACAGGGGCGACACAAGTGTTATTTTTAGTTAAGTTATTCAATTAGGAGAAGTTGTGTCTATTTTTATTTTTCGACCTAATACTAATCATTGGACTACGGATCTTTATACATTTATAGCAAAATTGATTAGGTGAAATTCAAAATTGCTGAACAATTTTAAATATTGAAGATGCCAATATAATGATTTCTCCTCTATCCAAGTAATTAAGGGAAGGAATAAAATTCAATGTAGCTTCTATTTCTTGCAATCGATGCAGACTATTTTTATTTTGCATAAAGATCCGCAGTCCACTAATCATCAAACAATAACCAAACGTAATTAAATTAAATTAAGAAAGTAAATAATAAAACGGATTCGTTAAAGGAACGAAATTATAAACATTGCCCTTCCTAATTTAAGGTGCAATATAAATGTGCAAATAAATTCGAATACTATGTATTAGATTGTCTTTAAAAAAATACTTTGTTAATTTAGTATTAAAAATGAATGGTTCGATATTAATATTTAATAAATGTAAGTATAAAATAGTCTTCAACCAAATTGAATATTCAATTAAAAAATGGAAAATGAAGTGCTCGAACATAGTGTCTAATATTGTAATTTTTATAATATAATATTAATAATCATTTAGATGTCATTAATATTTGTAACGAACGTATATTAATGATTACTTGTAATGTAATCGATAGGCAGTCCCCCGAAAAGTGTTGAAGTTTTAAACAAACAGTTGTTTAAACAAGTGATAATATTATCTCTCCGTGTCGGATAAAACACGTAAGAATTTCGCGAAACAGTTTTCAATTTTCCGGAACCGCACTACGACCATAAAGGAACCCCGAGATTCAGGAAAAAGTAATTTTCTTGAAAGACTTCGACCATCTCAACGTGTTCCATTCCGGCTATGGAACAGGTAGAACTTATATATTTTATCTATGCTATATCCGTCATATGCACGCGCTATTTTGCTCGCATTCATTTCTGCGTAGAACATAAATGATTATCTGACTCGACAAAATTTCCATGAAAAGATAAAATGTTAGTCCGAAATCATAGAAATTAGTTACGATCGACAAAACTGAATATTTATTTAGTCCGAAACGTTTGCTAAATATATAGTTGAATTTTAAATTTTGTAGTCAAGTATATACAATTTTTATTTTAATTTCTTTGTTTGACCTTACGGTTGGACAGCGGATCTTTATGCAAAATAAATTGAATGTTACTTCTTTCCTTAATGATTTTAATAGAGGAGATATCATATGTTGACATCTTCAATTTTTAAAATTTTCCAACAATTTTGTATTTCATCTTCTCAATTTTGCTATAAATGCATAAAGATCCGCAGTCTAGTAATCATTAATCAGTCAGTCACCATTGAAATGAATTGTCTTCATCGTTTGCAAGAAAGACAAAGTAAATTGAATGTTACTTCTTCCCTTAACGATTTTAAAAGAGGAAAGATCATATGTTGACATCTTCAATTTTTAAAATTTCCCTAAAATTTTGTATTTCATCCAGTGATAGATCCAGTGACTAGATTTCATCTAGCGGTCGGTAACTGATGGTACAAAGAAAAAGGTGGTGATTCATTGAAAAATTAAAATAAAATTTTTGTCATACGAGTCCGACTACTTGACGGATCTTGAAAGTCGATTTTCTCGAAAAGAAAGCCTCATACGAAGAAACTTTATTCTATATTTTCGACTTATCTTTTCCTGTAGAATCACCTTTGTTTCGGTTGTACCGCCAGTATGATCCCTGTACAATCTAGACGCAATTTTATTAGCAGAAACATCCGAGGTTTCATAAAGCCACGAGGGCAGTAGAAACAGTGAACGTTTTAACTGTCCAGAAGCTATCTTAATTGGACAAGACGAAAGTATACTTTTTCCCCGAACAGAAGTTTGCGAAATATACGAGAAACTTTATACATAGATCGGCCAGATGTAACCCCAGTCTGAGGGATCAATGACAGACAAAATACATGTTTTAAAACGATGAAAATTATTATTCCACCGACGCGCCGGGTTCCTCTCTTCGAATAACATTTCAATCCTCGAGTTATTCTTGCATCGATTCATGTTCAATTTTAGGCACTTCTGCAGGAAGGTCAGCCGAGTTGAATCTCCTGCGTGGGTTCGATGATTTCGAATGAACGCAATGTTTACTTACTATATGAATATTCAATACATTTAATTACGTATACAATCAAAATTATTTTTACTTTCACGTGGAACGTTTCGAGAAAAGCAGATGACATTCTAAGCTGTGTGTCGAAAAAAGTGAACCTTGAATCTCAATGTCAAAATCATTTTTTATTGCATCGTATAGTACTCATCGCAACGAAGAAAAGTTTCAAAGAAGCCATGTAGTATTTATAGCATGTTGGAACATATGGAATAAAATAGTTTGCGAAACTTTAAAATTGTTTTTAACACTCTTCTCTCTGGATCTAGCATGCCAGTTCAAAATGACTGGTTTTACAATTTCCTACTGAAATTTTCCTACTTCACGTTACATTTTTTTTCGCAATGATGTGATGACTTTTACAGCGATACTACGCTGCACTACACTGCACTCTTCAATGCTAGAACTTTATTGCTAACACTAACCGTACCACCACCGGTCAAATGACCGGTTTTACTTTTTATTTTTTAATTATTGAAATTATGGAAATGGTCCCATCAGAAATTATTCAATAAATTTCTTTAACTTAGTTTAGTTTTAATTAAATATTTCTTAACCCTTAACTGGGCGCATGGGGTCCATTTGACCCCGAGTGGTATAAAATAGTACATAACTTTTCCAGGCGCGCTCAGTTAAGGGTTAAATCACGTATTGTTATAAAAATTGTGAAGAATCTAAATAAGTTCAGTCTTGTAATTTTTATAAAACGATGTATATTCGACACATTTTGTACTCGGTACGGTTAGTGTTAATACACTAGTTAATTCACTGATTACTAGACTGCGGATCTGTAAGCAAAATTTACATTTTTACGTACTAAGTATTGCTTGAGAACATCGAAAAGCGGGTATTGTTTTCCAAATTTTGTGATTTCTATTTCAGGGCTTGAGAGTGCCTTCTGCAGCGTATTTTCAGCTGCACGACTTCAAATTCGACGACATTTACATGGAGGACGACGACACATCTTGATTTCGTGGAACGCTTTCATATTCATTATTCTTTATTCATTTCATTATTCTTTATATTTGCCGTTCATTTGTGGCACTGCCCTAAAAAAAGATAGCTAGTTTTCACCGGTGAGAAATAATTTGAAGGACCGGAATCCCGACACTTATGAGAAACGTTGCGTGGTGGATGCATTTAAAGAAATCCTGGGTCGTTCGGAAGCAAGTCGGGATGGAATAGCGACGGCGGCAGCCCGACTATTAGGGTCAACAACGGATTTCAGGAAAAATCGATAGACCGGATAGCACGACCCTCGATGGATATCGGTCTGTTGACAATCAAGGGCTGCATACAAGACCTGGGGTAAGCCTTTTTTTTTTTAAATTCCGTTCATTATCTCCATCTAAGGCCGCGGCATACAAAGAGGCACCGGACGTCCGTTGTTATTCCGACGGCGTGTGTTTTCCTTTATTCCTGGTTTTTAGAGACAGTTTCACACAGATGCACACATTCCTATGCGATATGCACACGACAACGTCGCTTGCCATCCCGTTCCCGTTCGTAAAATCGCAATGCACGAGCTACTCGAGCTAAAAGAGACACGCGGACTCGTTTTTGTTTATCGATTCACGCGTAATTATCGACTGGACAGTGCTTGATGAGTTTTACCGATCACTCGGAAAACGAGATAGCGATGAAACAACGTAAACCGATTACTTAAAATTAAATTTTATTGGCCCTTTGAGCGAGATCCAGCCTCGTCATTGGCCAAAGCGCTGCAAAGGGTGACCTGCGACTCTTCCACGTATCCGGGACGTCTGCAATTCTTTTTCATCTCTTCAACGAACGGACTGAAAAGGAAGGTTTCGTAATTTTCCTGGATGCCGATCTAGCTTCCAGAGTCCTAGACCTTTCTAGGATATTGCGAGATTCGTTCATTCAAAGGCTAGTTCATCTTTTCTGTTATGTGTGCAACAATTTCAATCATTATGGCCAACACAGCGAAGGTACAAATTACGTACTTCCCATTGAAAATTCTTGAGTGTAGTCTTGAGAACCAATTAGCCTTGGAAGAATTCGCGAACGATGCGGCAGTGGTACAGCTGGATGAGATTCTGAAAAGTGCCTCCGAATCAAATTGATCTTTGGCCGCACCATTCGATATAGGGATCCCAAAGAGAAAACCCTCTGTGACAAGGTTCAAGTCGGTACCCCTACCACAAGGGTAGTAAGCACGGTTTAATGAATTGACAGCGGATTTGATGCATTTATGACAAAAATGAGTAGGTGTGATTTAAAACTTTAAAGACATTAGACAAATTGAAAAATACCTTTAACATATTAAGAGAGAAAATAAATTTTTGTCACTCCGGTTTGTTGCAGTTTATGTGGAAAATTATTATTTTGCATAAAGATCAGCTGTCCATTAATGAATTATGCTCTATTTCTTCTGTTTTGCTTAACAAAAAATTATGAAAAAATTCACGAACATTCTACCTAATACCACATACGACAGTGAATTATTTCAGAATTTTTGATTGCGAGAAAAAAACCGGACGCATAAAATTGCCGATTTTATATATGTTGAAGTTTTCGGAGTACCGCCTTTATATTATTCGTTAGTTGTGTCTCGTCGTGATTATTCATATATATTTCTTTCAGATTTTTCGGATTTTGCGAACGTGTTTAAAAAGCATGGAAAAATTCGGAACAATGCATACTCTGTATCGAAGTTTTGTATATTGTTGAAACTATTGTTCTTAATTTTTTTACAACTTTTTAAATAGTGTATCGGTAGTTAGAACAGGTTAAAATTAAGTTTTCTGATGTTCATTTACATTTTTGCAGATGTCTTATGTGATTTCAAACATTTTCATATTCGGAAAAATAATGCACGAACATAAAACTGCAATACTTTGTATGTTTAGACTAGCAGTCTTTGACCTAGTGGGTATCAAATTTCATTCACAGATATCGCGTACACGCTCTTGTGGTAGTTTATCTGATAACCGGAAATATCTCGTGGCGCACTGACGTTACGAAAAAAATTTGTTTACAAAAATTGTTCGATATGAAGGATACAATCATATAGTCTAATTTTTTTGAGGACTAGAATGATGGGGAGAGAGGATTTCAAAGTCAAATTAAGTTTTTTTTAAATGGAATGTCCTACTTTGTATACCATAGATCGATAGAGTATGAAACAAATCTTTTTCGTAACTTGAGCGCGTCACAAGATAGGGTAACTGCACCAGTGAATAAACGGGCACCAGTAAATGAACGCTTTTGTATATTTCAACAAATTTTAAGTTGCACGGCATACTAGCGATAATGACTCTTGGGCCAATTGAATATATGACTCTGTTTCGTAGCTGTATTCCTATTGGTACAATAGGAAGAATATAGTAAGAATATATTTTGGTACTAGAATATACTGTTCATTGACTGGTATTTTTTATATTTTTTATTTAACGTTTAATAAAGAAAAATGATAATAATTTAATTTTATTTGTGTTCATTTTTATTTTTGACAAATGAAGTATAGGGAGCCATTTGGCATATATGAGATTCCTTTAATTCACATATTTAAAAAAAAATAAAATATCTTCCTGAACAATTTCTTAAATGTTTATTCACTGGTGCAGTTACCCTACAATATTTCCGTTAGCAGATAAACGAAATACCCTGTATGCAAGACAGCGTGGTGACGAGATGTCTCGTCCAGAGCATCGTTTCTTCGACATCGTGCAAACGAGATGTCTCGTCCATTGTAGTGGAAGAGTCAACGAGAAAATTATTCTGATTTAAATGAGTGTGCGTGCTATTAATTATGAGGCTGACTGCACGATCCGTTAGGGTTTGCGTGATTACACGAACGTTAGGTTGAGCGCCACTGTGTACATTCACAGTCTGACACGTGCTGGGTATTGCTATCAGGGAGGAGCAGAGTATTGACCTTGGGAATGGCAAAAGATTCATTCCTCGCAATAGCTCGGCAAGGAGGGATTCAGGGTCTCTTTACCGGGGAGGGGTGGAGGTTCTGTGTCGTTGCCAAAATTCTCCGCCATTGAGCATAAGACAGGTACAATAAGCGACACGAAAGCCTGCCCCCTTGAGAGAATTGTAGCTCATTTCACGATTCTTCTTTTTCACGGCACGCTTCTGGTTCTCACGAAGCTGACAGCGCTTCAAGTGCGCCGCAATTTTCTCCGCCTCTCCGCCCTTAGTCTTTCGTGTCACTTATTACACTGTTGCATCCCCTTCCACGTCCAGAAAACATTTCGGATTAAGAACTTGAGAAACACATTAAAACTTTCAGCCTTCGTCGCGTGAACGCCTCCTCTTCGTTACATATGTATGTCGCGATAAATATTCATTTGTTAAACACGCCCAGCGGTACAAGATCGTCACGAGTCATTTCCTACGCGGATCTCGACATTATTTCTTTTAATTAAACGGGATGGCCCATTAATGTCTTAGGGCGAAACGAATTCTCCCCCGAACGGGTTCTCTGGAACCCTAATATTTGCTACGGTTAATTCGGTTTATTTTCGGTACGTGTTTGCCCGGATTTTCATTGTTTGATGCTCTGAAACGAAGCCTTCTATCTTCAGATTTATTTAAAAATTTATTTGCATAAATAATTGTTAAATTTACCATTTCAAACAAAATATTTTGACCAAATACATTTATTATTAAAACAATTTTTCTAATGTTTGATAAGGGATAAAAATTTACTTGCTTCCGACCTCTTTGAATTTGTTTACCATGTTATATTTTCTAATTTACTTGTAAATTTTGTACAAATTTATAGAAAAATATAAAGTTTACTGTTGGCTTTAACTTAATCCGCTGAAATTTGCATTTCAAACATTTTTACCAAGTCCCAACTACCTACAATATAATTGTCTGAAAGTTCATTTTTAATTGATTTCAACTTTCACACAATTTAATTTTGACTTTCGTTAATTTATACATTTCGTGCAGTTATACATTCAATTTCTTCAACAATGAGGGTGCAACTCACGAGAGTGCAATTGAATAACGCTTCAGACGCATACGAAATCACGGGAGGATAATTTCTCGAGCTATGGTAAATGTTTGTTGACATTCGTTTCGAGAGGATTTTGCGCAATTACTTGCCCCATTCGCTGTACTATAATGAAAAATTTGCCGAGTCAACAATCAACCATTCAGTCAGCACCTGAAACGCGTAGATATCGGGGTCATAGTAGTTGGTTGTCATCGAGGAACCACGGAACCATTCAGATTTCCATTACTCAGCATTCACAGTGAGTCATTCAGAGCGATCTGGGGCAAATAGGCTTACAATCTGTATTCGGTTTGATTAGTTTTAGACGCTGACAGACTTCATAGAATTTTAGGAAGCACTCGAGCCTCGCCAATCAGCATAATGATTAGCTCCTGTCATCGGTTAATTAGCAAACGTTCGAAACAACTGTACGGCTCATTATCCATTAATCAGACGTCTCAACGCTTTCGCTGCTTCGTCAACTCCCGCACGCGTAACCTACATTTCGCCGCAGGGCAAAATCAATATTTATAAGAAAACGTCCACTAAACAATTATACACTTAGTACTGTCATAAGGCGGAGACTGTGACAAATGGTGGATTATACAGTTTCCGTCTTGCTAGTTCTACTAATATTATCATTAGACTGCGGAAACTAAATCGAATGTTATTTCTTCACTTAATAATTTTAATAGAGAAGAAATCACATATTGACATGAATTTTAAAAAGTATTCAACAATTTTGAATTTGATCTTCTCAATTTTCCTATAAATGAATAAAGATCCGCAGTCTACTTATTATTAACAACAGACACTTATGCATTTCTAGACATTAAAAGTTTCTTAAAAATTACAATAAATAAATTGTGCACAGTATTATATATTTTGCCATATTAATTTGAATTTATTGAGACCGCTTACCGAGCAAATCGAATTTTGTTTTTCTTTTGAATTGTTTTAGATTCAATATCTTTGTAAACCATTTATAAATAATATTTTTATAAATCACATAATTATAGATATGTTTAAACAGCAGGTACTTACGCATTTCTAAAAGTTCTTTTAAAAATTACAATATAAAAATCCTATATTAATTTTACTTTATTGAGACCATTTACTGAGCAATCGAATTTCATTTGAATTTTTGTGAATTGAAAATTTTTCTAGTTGAAGCACTGCCATACGTTCAACGTCTAATTACTTCTTAATTGGCGTACAGGTACTCCGACTGTAGCTTGTCGAGGATTGACAATAAAACGGGGAAAATATTCGAGAGTAACCAACTAGCAAAGCGGATCCCAGCCACTCTTTTTCCAACTGCAGTAAAATTACACGGATTAATCACTTTGTCGCATTAAAGCTGAGCTTAAGCTCGCGCATGAATTGGGTCCAATTACACGGGCGAGTTCGTTTCTAAAGTTCCAACAGAACTGGCCCCTTTTCGCCTAATTCCTTCGCGTTTAGTATCGGTGAAGTGCTCTCGCTATAAACGTGCAATCATTCATTGTGTTTTCTACAAGTAAAAAATGTTTTTACGGAGGTGGCACGAAATTCAGTAGTGAAACTCAACAACAAGTCAGACGGCCGATAATTGGCGAAAATTTTCGAAAATCTCGAAAATTAAGTTTTGTATTAGTAGAACATGACATCGAAGTATGCGGCACGAAATTCAGTAGTACGACTCAACAACAAGTCAGACGGTCGAAAATTTTTTGGATAATCGAATCATGTTTTGTGTATCCAAAGTTTTCGAAGATGTTAATCTAATTCTATTATCGAATATTCATGTGCAGGGTTCAGTAAAAAGAACACATTAATAATTGTAGCAACTAACATTCTTTATTTTTCACTAAACATAATATTACTGTATACAATACAATATTAAAGCTTGTTATCGAACATTCATGTGCAGGGTTGAGTAAAAAGAACACATTAATTGTTGTAATTAACATTCTTTCATTTTCACTAAACATATTACAATATACAATACAATATTAAAGCTGGTTATCGAATATTCGTGTGCAGGGTTAAGTAAAAAGAACACATTAATTGTTGTAATTAACATTCTTTCATTTTCACTAAACATATTACAATATACAATACAATATTAAAGCTGGTTATCGAATATTCGTGTGCAGGGTTGAGTAAAAAGAACACATTAATTGTTGTAACTAATATTCTTTATTTTTCACTACACATAACATTACAATATACAATACAATACCAAGTTGATTATCGTGGTAGGTACGAATGCGTAGGCTTGAGGTGGCTCGAGAACCCGGAACGCAACGGGGAGCTAGACATGCAACCGGGTCGAGGGGGTGCAGCCTTCGAAAATGCCTCTGATTGAGTAGTTAATTCCCATGCCTGATATGCGTATATGTTCCAAGAAGTCTGTGGTTCTTTTGGACGCAGTGGTGGCTCGAAATAACCTTATTCGCGTTAATGCAACAATCAAATGAACCTGCTTAAATAATACAGAGCCATTACAACATGTTATATGGAAGGGAATAACGTTTTCAAGTAAATCGATTTCTCTGATCGAGTTCTATCAATTAGAATGTCCCGGATGCAGTAAGATAAAAATCGATTTTAATTATTATTACACAATCGACGGTCCACGTTTCTATTTACCAGTCGGATTTATTTATTCACTGGAAACTGATGCTTACCTTTTTTCCATCGCTCGAATATTTAAACATTTCATAACTCTGCCGGTTTATTGAATCATTTACTGAATCATTTAACCCTTCTGTGCATCATTTTTTACATTGTTTTCGTTTTAATTTATGGGAAAAATATTTTTAAAAATTCAAACGATATTTCATCAAATGAGATAAAATGTGTAGAATAGTAAGGAAACACATTTTTAGTTTACTATATACTTTTTTTAACTGTATCAGATATGATACACTATGTAGCGAAGGGTTAAAGCATTTTGATACATTCTTTTTATTTGGTTTTTTTTAATTACATCAGCATTCCATGATCGCTTAAACAAGACGATTTTCTTCTACTTGATTAAATGAAGGATTCCGAGGGTCATCACCATGTTTCTATTTGCTATTTGATTATAAATATTATAAAATTACACAAGTCGTTTTATATTTTTTACCTGGAATCATCGTTCTTCGTTGTGCTTGTACTAAGCAAATAAATTTCGTTTTCAAATCATTGACAAACGGCAAACCTCCATTACTGTGCAAACACTCATTAGCCTTCACTGTCACTTCAAACTTCAACGCATGGTTAAAGTGATACAAACGAGGCTCGTCTGCAAATATTGATAACACATTTCTTTTTAACGTCGATCGATCATTTGAAAATGATCAAAGTAGTGTACGAGGTACGTGGAAATATATTCTTGAACGGAAATTGTGAATTTTTCAAACCTCGTGAGATGAGAAAAGGATAATTCGATAAATATAGTACATTAAAGATTTTATGAATTATTTATTACATAATTTTGTCACATACTCTTGTGGACTATGATATATGAATACTTTTTTAGGCTATCAATTTTTTGTTATACAATTTTCTTTTATATAGTTTTCGAAATATCACATACCAGAACTTTTTCTCGTATCCACAATTAATTATCAATAATTTGTTTAATGCTTTATTAATTATGTTAACTGTACAATTCCGTTTCTCTTTCATTTAACTAGTATAATGTAATATTATTGGTGAATACTCGAAAACTAGGGCACACAGGTAACAAACCATCGAAGTATTAAAGATGAAATGAACATTCAAAAGCAGTTATAATTAGTTCAGGGGTCACAATGCGTTTGAAATAAAAGGGGAAAACGTAATACTTGCTCACGTTCAAATTGAATAAATTAATACTTCTATTGATAAATTACTTGCGTACAATAGTGCGCTATCAATTGTACAGTAATATTCTTTATGAATGCTCAAAAACTAGGACAAGTAAAATTTGGCAAAACAGAAATACATAAAAAGTGTTCCAATGATTTAAAAAATTTATTACTGTTTCAATAAGACCAATATTATAATTTGTCATATTCGAATTTTCATATAATAACCATGTAGTTATATAACGTTTTTAAATAAGGGGAAAAGCAATACTTGCTCGCGTCGAAATTGAATAAATTAATATTACCCCTGTGCAATTAAGCGTTATCGATCTTATTGTTGTTTCACCCCATTGTCCGATATCGCTTCGTTAAGGCTACAACTTGCCTTCATATTGTTACCGTGGGCGGCGAAAATAACTTCATCTACCGAAGAAGGCTATAATCCCAATAATAGAGGCAATTCGAAATTACGCGACGCTAATGTCGTGAACTAATAAGGAGAATAACTGGCGATTATATCGAAGATCTGTTCTATCAAGCTGCCCAATTTATAAATTAATTATCGTTTCCCCATTTAACCCGGCAAATGTCAAATGACAACCCTAGAATTAAAATAATTCAATTAACGAAACCAGAACTGAAAAGACGAATTGTCTCGTACGGATTACTCCCATTCTTCTGTATATTACTTAACTAAATTTAATTGAGCATGTTACAGAAATTAATTTATTTTGGTTAAATACTAGCGTCCTGTATCGGTTGTATGAAATTTAATACACTTAACTATGTCACGATGACAATTAATTTACATAACTTGGTTAAACAATGGTGTTATGTATCTTTCACAGTTCCATCAAATTGAATTCACTTGAATACGCCAGAACAAAAGTTAGTTTATAAAGGCTGGTTAAATAACAGTGTTCTGTATCTCACAAATTTTAATGAAAATTCACTTAAACATGTCAGAATACAGATTAATTTATAAAGTTTGTCACAATAATGTGTAAAGGATGTGTGTCACAATAAAAATTTATTTATAAAACCTGCTTAAGTAATAGTCTTATCTACTAATGACCGACGTAGAGTACCGTCGGTTGTCGGTAATACCATTAGGTGACAACGAAATAGATATTTTCTAGATCGTATCTATAACCACTAGTCTAATGGATGTCAACTGCCTTCGGTTTTCCTTACATGTATAATTCACGTACGGTATTGCAGTACCATGACTTGCACAACTTTGACGTCCACGGACTCCTTCGAATTATTTATTAACATTTCGCTGATACAAATTACCAATTCACATTTTTATTCAATAATAAATATTTATGATTCTTTAAAATGTATGTTCATCTGAATTTTAACCATGAAGACCAAATTATCGTGTTGCTCTAATAACCTATATTTTCTTGCATCATTCTCTATGTTTACTTGTTAATAGAATGACAGTAGACAACAGTATCCATTTTTAGTGAATAATAAACGTTCTTTAACATTTTATTCATTGAAGGATATAAGCTAGATTATCATTTTGCACTAACAAATTATATTTTTCTCTACCACTCCTAATTTTTACTTGCCACTAGAATGACAGTGGACAACAATACATATTTTTGGAAAGTATTGAATGAAAAATAATGAATTTCATCCCTTAAACCTGCATTTGTGAATGAATACTGAATGAATGATTGTTTTGCACAAATAAATTACATTTTTCTCTATGATATCTCATTTTACATGCCACTAGTAGTGAACAATACATATTTTTAGAAAGTAGTAATTGAAAAATATTTTTTTGTCCAACATCAAAAATGAATTTCACCCTTTAAACCTGTTTTGTCAAATTGAACAAAGACTGTGAACGATTGTTTTACACTAATAAATTATATTTTCCTCTGCCACTCCTAATTTTTACTTGCCACTAGAATGACAGTGGACAACAATACATATTTTTGAAAAGTATTGAATGAAAAATATTAAAAATATTTTTGTCGGGCTTCGAAAATGAATTTCATCCCTTAAACCTGCATTTGTCAACGAATACTGACTGAATGATCGTTTTACACAAATAAATTATATTTTTCTCTACCACTCCTAATTTTTACTTGCCACTAGAATGATAGTAGCCCACAATACTTATTTTTGGAAAGTATTGAATGAAAAATATTTTTGTCGGGCTTCTCGAAAATGAATTTCATTCCTTAAACCTGCATTCGTCAATGAATACTGACTGAATGATTGTTTTACACAAATAAATTACATTTTTCTCTATGATTCCTCATTTTACTTGCCACTAGAAGTGAACAATACATATTTTAAGAAAGTAATAAACGAAAAGTATTTTTGCCCGACAACAAAAACTAACATCCTTGAAATTGTTTTCCCCGGGAGTATAAAAACGAAATCATCTTATCACCGGAATAAACTACATTCCCCATCACCATCGCTTGTTTGCCAGTAAAACGACAGTGTTCCAGACAGTGCACATCCAGCCCAAATATTAAATTCCCCAATACTGTCATCGGCAATCAGCCAATCCGCCTCCCCGTGAAACAGTTGTTTAGCCACGATCCCGAACGAATCCTAATTAAACAATCGCTCGAACATTCACTGGGAGCGTTCCAATTACCACGACAATTGCACGGAGGCTTTCCCGATCGCGGGGACGCATCAGGTGTACGTTTCCACCGTGAAGGCCCGATGAATCAAGATATATTACGCAGAATCAGAAAATAATGATCCCGCGGGAGTCGCGTACCAACCGCGGTTATCTTATAACGACAAGGTCCGCGTTAAAGCGGAGAACGTGTTGCACTGGCAACTAAATCGCGCGCCTAGCAACACGATTAACATCGGGCCGTGGGATCGGCTGTTTACAACAACAGCGCTGCGCATCGTTCCAGAAACTCGGGTATCCGAGCAACACTCGAAGAGCCAAACCGAGGCGAGTTCGATTTTGAAAATTTCCGTGCGTCTTGCACGCTCGGCTGTATCGATTCACCAGGAAATCTCAGAACAGCAATTTGCATATTCATCAAAGCGCCCCGCGCGCGCTGCATCCTAATTCACGGGCCTGTCGGGAGTATCGCAATCTCTATTCCGGCTAATTGTAAGCGGATTCAATAATCTGCACGCCTACGAGAGACCAAGAGGGAGAGAGTGAGAGAGAGATAGAGACAGAGAGGGAGGACACTCGTCGAGCCTCGGGGCTGCGAGTCTAGGTAACCTTGTCATCCTTTAGGATCGTTCGGAACCAGGTTCTAGAGATCCTGATGGGACTGAAGTTGAAGGGGCTCTGTAGCTAGGGAGTGTATGTAAGTAGGTGGACTTACTTGCGATCGGGGTTGCTCCGGGGTGGTCTTCTATTCGGGAAATCCCTCGTCCAGGGTGGCGAATCGACAGGTGCAACGAGTGGTCACTGGCACACAGGAGGGTAGCACACGCGGGATTAAACCAGTCCAAGGCTCGTGTCGGAAGGAGGAACGCTGGCGAGGATAGCAACCGCGAGAGCAGAAATTCCTCCCCACGGCTGCGACGAACGAAGGCTCGTTCGTGACTGCTTAAAGACCAGTCGGTTATGCAGCTGGGAGCGGGGCGTGCGCCCTCCACAAAATCAAACTTTGCCTCCACTCGAGGAAATCCACCATGGACACACAGGCTGCGCGGCGCGCCACTCTCACTCTCTCCCTCTCTCTTCGATCTCCCCCTCTCTCTCGTTCTCTCTCTCTCTCTCGCTCTCTTTCTCTGTTCACTCTCCTGGACCCGTCCTCATGGACCCGTCCGCCGAAACGGAACTGGGAACGGGACTATTATGGCTCTCACCACACGGCCTTACCCCTGCCGATATCCTGCACTTCCTACCCCGCCTGCTCTTGATCCCGTAACCAACGCCTTCGCGTCGAGCCCCACTTCTAAATCAATTGACTCTGCACGGGATCAATTAAGCAGCTTGCAACTGTCTTCTCTGGAAAAAGCAGCATACGCAGCCTGCATGTTGTTTCATAATTGGCGGCACACATAGGGTTGCCAGAAATGTTCTATCCAAATATAGAAGAAGTAGTGGAAACTGCAATTATGTATATATGAGATAGGCTCGAAATATAGGAGTTCAAGTAAAAGAGGTACACAGCACATTTTAAACTTTTTTATTCAAACAAAGATTTTTGAAAATTCCTATAGGTACGTAAAGATCAAGTTCAAATATAGAAGATCTGGCAACCCTAGGCACACTCTTGAAATCGGAATAAATATTTGATTGATAGACCTCAGTTGTTCTACCAAGATGGATTGATTCATTAGATGAAATGAACATTTTGGAAAATTGCGTTTGGTCGGAATTACGAAGAAAAAGATAGTAGAAGTTGCCTTCACAACTTTGTTATTTCAGCTTGTAACGAATATTTAAAAAATGCGTTAAAAGTAAAAATATTTAACGTTAAACATGATATCATGATTTAAAGATGTCTGACTATAGCATAGGATATTCCACTAACTTTCTATATTCATAACAAGGTTAGTATTTTTACATTAAGCATGGTCATCAACAGGATAGCGTTTCTAGATTTTGTCTGACTGTAGCGCGGAATATTCTACTAACTCTTTCTACGTTCCTAACTAGGTTATTATTTTTACGTTAAACATGAGCGTCAACTGCTTTGTCACACTGTAGCACAAATATTCGACTAACTTTCTACATGTGTAGTCCAAATAATTCACGTGACGCATGATCGTCAACTGGATATTACATCGACAAGAAATTACACTGACCAGTCGAGCTTCTGAACTTTGTCCGACTATAGCGCGGAATATTCTACTAACTTCCTATGGTATCTAACTTTGTACGTTCAGGAAAAGTAGATTTAAACGAGCACGAAAACTATGTCGTTTAATATAATAACAAATAAGCTACCAATAAAATATTTGCGACTCCAATCACGAAAAATAATTTACTTAAAATATGAAAACAGTGCTTCGTAGAAAATGATTGATTGCAATCACTGCTTCGATGACCCATGCACTTTTTTCAAAACAAAACAGAAATGGATGCTTGAGGTTCCATTTTGAATTCTACGGTTCTACATGAAATTTTTCTAAAACATAGCCACCGGCACGAAGCTCGCAGGAATTTGCGGCACGCGTGCTCATACTTGTGCAAATCGATAGTTCCAGTTGCAATAGCTCATAGGAATTGTATTTATCGATCAGTTCTACTCTGTCAGGGGTGAAAACGGAGGGCGGGCACGATAAATTGTGTGGCCTTCAATCTCGTTACGCGTATCCGTTATGCCCGATTAAGGGAAAAGGGATGAGAATGCTTCCTACGAGGGGAGGTTATGACCCGGGTGAACGCTGTTTGAATAAAATCGAGTTCAAAATCTGGAGAACTGTAGACCGTAGGTTCAATGTTTCCAAGTAAATATTTTCTGCAAGATTAATACCACTGGAGCCACGTATTTAAGGAGAATGACCTCAAATCGATCTATTTTATCGATCAGTATAACATTTCTTACAGGCACTTTAATGTTATGACAGGAATAAAATATTAAATGTTCCGAAAAAAATGTTTTTAAAAAATCAAATACGTGAAATAAATCTTTTTTATTGATTAATCGAACATATTTCTTAGAAATGTTTAATGTTTCGACAAAAATGTTTTCTACAAAATTAATATCATTTGAACAACATATTTTAGGACCACTGCCTCTAATAAATCACTTTTATTGATTAATAGAACACATATATATTTCATGTGCCTTCATTCCGACTTTATAGCATTGTAGGCGACGTCGAGATGAATTCAACGTTCTGTTTTATTATGACCTTGAAATGACCCAGAAATTAGATGATTTTCGTCATTTTGCTACGGGTTCCGTAAACCTAATGTTTATGTGAATAATAAATAAAAGATTTGTGAATTATAATATATTTTTGCGCGAAGTATAATACTGTTTCTCGAAGCATCATTTGTTAAACGTGAAACTAGTTTTGTTAATAAATGTGATTTAATGTGAGTTTTCGAATGATTGAAATTTTAATGGGAATACTAATTGTACATATTTGACAAGTAGCCGTGGGGTTATGTATGTATATTTTCACGAAGTATAATATTTTTTTCCGAGCATCCTCCGTCTAAATGTTTCACTCTCTGCTAGGCAGATGCGGTGTACTTTCTCAAGCACTGTTTATTCTTAAGAGCGCTTAGTATTCGCCGCTTTTACAGTTCCTTGCAAAGATGAGAGATAAAGGCAGAGGGTGCTTGTAAAGCTACTAAGAAACGAATGGCGCTCTAATTCTAGCACAACTTTCCCTGATTTCCTCTGACGAATTCATTTCTAGGTGATATTTATATTAGCATTCGCTTCGTTTCGCAGGGAAACTAAAATTGAAAGCTCTCAAACCTACCCTAAAGACAATAAAATGCTCACCATAATACGAAAACAGTTGATGTTGTAACATCAAATATTTAATGCTCGAGTCTCTTTGACATTAATTGTTAGAACCACTTGTATAAATCGACGATTTTATTAAGACAATAAATATTTAAATACAAGTCTAGCTACATCGAACTCTTATCACTTTTGTATTAAATAATTATGCAAATTACAGATTCACATTTAGCAACAGTACAGTCAACATTAGATACACGGTGAAAAATAAAATGTATTTCAGATTCTAAAAATTCGCATTTCCATAAACTGTAAGAAATATACAATAATTGGCAAATGTTTGTTTGCACTAAGTAATATGTAGTTAATGGATCTTTATGCAAAACAAAAGTGTTCTGTGCCAATTGCAAGAAACAGAAGGACATTGATTTTGTCTCTTAATAATTTCAGCACATTGACAAATAATATTATAACGTTTTTAAATTCTTCTGACATTTTCATTATTTTATATTTCACCTATCCATTTTGTCATAGATTCGTAAAATCCAGTAAGTATAAATAAAGGAACTTAATGTTATATAAAATAAGAAACGACGTGCACATCCCTGTGCACGTTGTGTATTATAAAATTCGCAATATAATAAAGGAATAACGGTCACACTCACTGGATTTACTCACAAGAATGTATTTAATAATAATCCACGTGAACATTTAGCTGGCTCTAATGAGTTGATCAAAAAACTTAAAGAACGTTGCAAGGTTTTATGATTTTTTTACGAGCAAGTACTGTTTATGAGACATCTCGTATAATGAGAACTGCAGCAACATAATGGGCCTATAAATTATGAAGCTGTGAGGAAAAAAGAGATCACTTTAACTATTCTATATTGTGCGCTGTTCTACAGGCAAGACGAGAGTAATCGCGGCGTTGCGACTCTACACTCGAGCCATTAAGTGACTTCCACCGGTCAAACTTATTAGTTCTGTCTGACTATAATGCGGGATATTCTACTTACTCCTTCAGCACGTTTTCCAAGAACATACTTACCAGAAACTAGAAAGTATCAAGCTAGAAAATGGAACGTGGCAGAATTCTTCTGTCACTTTCGTGGACATACATTGCATTGTTGCATGTACTTATTTATTGCATAATTTTTACATTTTTGTAAAAAAGCTGTGTGTCCTTTACCATGCTTCACAGTTAACAGTTTTTATTTTGTATTATAATACACAATATTCACCAATGTTCATTTATTTAAATTGCATTTTTCAGGATGCAATGCTCCATCGAGTGCATATTTCATTTTCTGCCACTTTTTTATCTGGAATTTATTGGATTTATTTGGAAATTGGGACTGCGGATCTTTATGCATTTACAGCAAAATTGAATAGAGGAAATTCGAAATGGTTGAAAACTTTTAAAAATCGAAGATGTCGATATATGATTTCTCCTCTATTAAATCATTAAGAGACGAAATAATATTCGATTTAGCTTCTGTACCTTGTAATCGATGCATACAATTTTTATTTCGCTTGGAGATCCGGAGTCTACTAATTACTAAGCGAATTTATTTAAAAGAAAAAGGGCGATGCATCGATCAAATGCTTTGGCAATAAAGTCTCAACAAATTAGAATGGTTAATCGATTTGGCCTGTGAACTCGCATCTGTTTGTTGCAATCGAGATAAACAGTTTTATTTTCTTCCTCATTAACTATTCTACGTAAAATTTTCTTCATAAAAACCAAATACAAAGTTCCGTGATTCTTTAATAATTTATCCATAAATGCATAACATCGTTTATCTGTGACGAATTGCAGCAGATATTGGACGCGCAGGACGCGTTCTGCGATTTTTCGATTTATTTTTCATTTCCCACTGGGAACTTCAGCATTGGCAGCCGCGACAGCTATACTTTCTTCCTCATTAAATATTCTACGTAAAATTTTCTTCACAAAAACCAAATAGAAAGTTCCGTGATTCTTTAATAATTTATCCATAAATGCATAACATCGTTCATCTGTGACGAATTGCAGCAGATATTGCACGCGCAGGACGCGTTCTGCGATTTTTCGATTTATTTTTCATTTCCCACTGGGAACTTCAGCATTGGCAGCCGCGACAGCTATACTTTCTTCCTCATTAAATATTCTACGTAAAATTTTCTTCACAAAAACCAAATAGAAAGTTCCGTGATTCTTTAATAATTTATCCATAAATGCATAACATCGTTCATCTGTGACGAATTGCAGCAGATATTGCACGCGCAGGACGCGTTCTGCGATTTTTCGATTTATTTTTCATTTCCCACTGGGAACTTCGGCATTGGCAGCCGCGACAGCTATATTTGGAAGACAATATGCGAACGCAGAGAACAACATCAGCGATTAGGAAGTTCAAGTCGCCACAGGCTGCGTCAATCGCAGCCTTGTACCGCATGTTGCATCTGAAATAGTATTTAGGGTAAAGCGTGTCTATAGTTGAAAATTCGTAACCGGCCACGGCATTGTATCTGTGCAGCCTTTGCTCTAGAATAGCGACAACAGTGATATAGAGCATTAAGTCATGATCACCGACATTCGGACATTGGCCATCGTTCGCTGTTGAGACACAACAGATTAACGCGGACAACCCTTCGCTGACTACCTGATCGAGCTTCTTCAGAGTTCACCTCCGCGAAACTCGACGAATTCTTCGAATTGCCGAGCCATTCAGGGTGAGTGCACGGAATTCTTTTCCTGTTAGTATCCTCCCTTGAAAACCTGATTGTGTCGCCCTAAAAGGAATTTTCTATTTTTCCGCGAAAATAGAACTGACAGGAGAATTGTGAAATGAAAGTTTCGGCTCAAAACGAAAAGCTCTCTACACAAAATATTCCATTCATATTTTTTTATTTGTTTCCCATTATTTTTAAAAATTATCATTGGAGTAATTTCAATTAAATTGTCATAATTTATTGATTGATTTAGATTTAATATTGCAATTCTTTTTATAAAACCCTTCAAAAATGATTATATTTATTCAACTTTCCAAAAAGATTTGTTTTTTTAACTGTGATCCTTCCTAATTTCTATTAAATTGTCATTATGCATTCTTTTTTGCAACAACTTCCACAAATGTTCATTTTTATTCCACTTTCTGAACAGATTCCGTTGTGTTAGCATTATCCTTGCTGACTTCAATTAAATAGCCATAATTTATTCACTGACTTTCATGTAACATTACAAGAACATTAAGAAATTAATATTTTTGTAACAGCATCAAAAATGTTAATTTCTGTAACAGTATTAAAAATATATATTTTGTTCAACTTTCAATGAAATTGTCATCAGTTATTCATTGCCTTAGACGTAACAAAATAACACATTTTTTTAAGAATGTCCTGAAATACTCACATTTCTATTCAACTTTTCTTATATATAATTATACGACACTGTTTCCCCAGTCAAGCTTCAAATAAAAAATTAATAGAACATCAGCAAATTGGAACTAAAAGGTCAAACCTTTCACAAAGAATATTTTTGAATACTCTCCGACCGATCCACAATCCATACTAATATGTATAATTCTGTGTTTCATAAATATTGAATTCTTTAAGTTCCTATTACCGGTAGGTGTTCTAGATTTACATCTATTGTTAAATCTAGTGTCCCCGTTCCGCGAAATGTGAAACCGATAAACAGTTTTAAGAAAATCGTCTGAAACATGGAACACAACTTCCCACTTGTTCAATTCGTCACAGTATTTTGGTCGACTATCTTTCTTCATCGTATCTGTTGAAAAAAGCTGCGAAACTTTTCTATAAGGTCTATTCCCGTGCACATCGAGCGAAGTTGGGAGATGTCTTTTCGACTAAATCCGAGATTTGTGCTTCATCTCCAACTCTCGTATCGCTGAAACTTTTCATTCAGGCTGGCATTAATGCGTTTCTGCATTTCAGGGCGAAAACTGTTCTTTCGCTAATAGAAGCAACATTTTTGCGCTGCTGGAAAGTGATCTGTCAGAAACAGATTTGATTACAGCAGTAAAACCTATGAATAAACGTGGATTATTTATATTTAAACAACATTTGTTTTGACGTTTATTCTTCTGTCATGTTAATAGTAATTAATAGACAGCGGATGTTTATGCAGAATAAAAATTGTTTACCGGAATTGCGACAAACTGGAGTGAAATAAAAAATTATTTTCTTTCCTAACATGTTTAATAGATTGAAAATAATATAACAATATGTGGAAATTCTTCTAATATTTTACTGTTTCAAATTACACCTACTCATTTTTGTCATAAATAAACTAGACTGCAGATTTGATGTATTTATAAGAAAGATGAGTAGGTGGAAAATCAAACTGAAATATCACAGGATCTTAAAGATACTGTTACATTATTTCCAACTCAGTAAAATGATTAAAATAGAATATGCCTTTTTATTGAACTCCCGCATGTTGTAATTACGATAGAATAATTTTATTCTGCATAATAAAACCACAGTCTATTCATAGCTAATACTTGATTGAATATTAACACACTTTTTATACCAGGCTCTAATTTACGTAATTATTTGTTAATTTATTGAGACCATTCTGCAATTGTTTAGTTAACTTTCCTGGTAATTCATTAGAAAAAAGATCTGTTAATGATAATCTACTTAATAGACTGCGGATCTTTATGCAGGCTTATAAAAATTTTTGAGAAAATGTTGGAGTAATAAATTCAATGGAATTTAGTACGATTTTCAGTTATTATTTTGCATGTACTAATGCTATTACCAATGATAATAGAATTTTTCTAAAAATTGAAAATTGCATAATCCATACTCCATCAAATAAAATTCATAATCCATCAAAATATAGAATGAGTATTATTCGAGGATGACCAGTTATTGACCTACTCCTCTCATGTCCCGTTTATCCCACACCGATACCCTTCGAAGACAATTATTTTTATTTTAGTTCCTATTTAATCATATTCCTTCTTGATTACTAGACCGCAGACCTTCATGCAAAGTTCCATTTTCATTTTATGAAAACTGCGACAAGGAAAAAATGTCTTAAGACATCAATTTCTAATTTATTGTTACGTTTTTGTTTTCAGCATTCTTTATCGAAACACGCGATGTCAGCCATGGAAATAGTCATTCCACTCTCACGAAGTGACAACCAACCTTGGGGACTTCGCCTATCCGGGGGAGTTGACTTCAGTTTTCCCTTAACTGTTGTCAGGGTAACGCATAAATAAATAATCAGCTATTAAAAACTGCGTTCATAGTGTTTAAATCGAGGCCTAATTTATTAACTGTACTATTTTGTTTTTAACGAAATTATCACGGTTTAGGTATTGACAATTTCTCGAGACAGTTAGCGTTCAAACACTGGATAGAATTTGATTCACAGTCTACTAGTTTCCTCAAATATTCGCAAAAATATGATCAAAATTCCTCCTAAAGTGTGTTTCATCCCTCGATACTTTTTACTAGCAAATTATTTGTAACAAAATAATCATGGTTCGAATATTGACAATTTCGCGAGACAGTTAGCGTTCAAACACTGGATCCACTGTAAATAAAATTCGTTGTCTACTAATAACAGTTTCTCAAATACTCCTCCTAAAGTGTGTTCCATTGTTGAATGCAGCACTACGTGAGCTGCATTCGTGCGAAATTCCAAATCCTCTCAAATTTGTGAGATACGTTAATTACGCTTCAGAAAATCGTCGAAAGCTATTAGGAGTCGAGGAGTGCACTAAACAGAGAATCTCATGATCGATTTACGATGTAATATGGGGGATGCATTGGCAGACAGTTCGCCGATTTGAAAAATTAAGGAGAGACGATTGTTTAGCAACGCCGGACACGTTCCCCGGGCTATCAGCTCGAGATGATATCGACGGCACAGTAATCGACGCGTGAAATATATTCGCGTTTTCTTCTTCCGCGATTTTTTTTTTTTATCGCCGTGTTCGCTCGTATCGGATCGCGTGACCTCGTTTCCGTGTGGCTTGAATCCTGCGGTCGGGTCCGGCTGGATATCGATCTGAACAAAAGGAAGTCATTAATCGAATCGCAGATGAGACTCTGTCGCACGGTCGTGCTTTTTTTCAAACAACTTCCCCAACGATGATCGTTCCCAGTCATTTAGCATCTCTCTCTCTCTCTCTCTCTCCCTACCCTCACCCTCCTCCGCCCTTTAATCCCCTCGCTGAATAGAGAATTTAACCTGTTACCAAGGGAAGCCGGGGTTCGTCGCTTGTATTCAACTACCGCTTGAGAAGCATCCGGACGCTAGGTTATTTTTGGCAGAATGTCACTTCAATGCCAGATCAAGGGTCCAACTCGCGGGTCTTTCATTGTCATCCTCAACTTTTGTCTTTTAATTATTTGATTAATGTGTCCTGATGAAGTTGACACTTAAACTGCGACGGTCATCTGTTTCCGGACCATTTCGAACGGCTTCTACAATACAGGGTGGTTTACTAGATATTACCTACTCGGTTTTCGTCGTTATTATTGTAATTCGTAGCGAAGACTGTTTATATAAGGTTGAATGGTGTCGAGAGAGATGTATACTTCGGTGTTGCGAGTTTCTTTGTATTTTTTAAAATCGTATGTTTCTTCCTGCGCCAATCGATGAAGCTTCATATTCTCTACAAAAAAGTATTAACCATTAGTTTAGGAGATATTTTATTTTATAGTGTTGTTACGAAATCATAACTCACGTGATGATGTTACGAATTCGACAAACAATGATAGTTGTCCTGCACATTATGAAACAATAACAAGAAATGCATTAAATCAAATATTTCCGAATCGTTGGATAGGACCAGGTGGTCCTATTCATTTTCCGGCGAGATCACCTGATCTAACGCCCCTCGACACACATCTTGTAGATTTATGGTAGTTGTATGCTGAAAATTTCATCGTTTCACTAATTTACATATTTCCTTAGTACGCGTATTTGTAATTTAACATGTAGTTCTTTCGTTTCAATTTGATTCAGATCGTCTGATGAATGAACGAATCGGTTATAAATACACGCACGCACGTCGTGACCAAAATAAATGATTTTATTTTTATTAATGATGATTACAACTCGCGTATTTATGTCGAACGTTGGGGAGGGATTCTGAGAAGCACTATCAAAACAGTAATTTTGCCTAGATATTTCTTACATCACATTGTTAAGTCACAGTGTAATATTATTATAATAGAATACAATTTAATAATTCCGACTTGTAGTTAAATTATGGTTTAACATTGCGCGGTGTAACAGCACCAATAAAATAGTAATAATTCTTCAGTTTTACGTGTAAGGATATTTAAGGATATCTATCTATTTTATTCTACGTAGTTTTATTAATTCAAATAATTATTTGTGAAATAATATCGTTGAGAGAACATATGTATACAAGAACTAGTGATTTCCAATTAATATGTCATGTGTTTCAAATCACGTATTTTCTTTTTCACAAGCTAACTATCGGAGGTCTGGCCGATCGAGCTGGTGTGCATGCTGGCGACCTGGTTGTCAAAATAAACGGAGAGACTATACAGCACTTGACACACAACGAAGTTCACGAACGCCTCATCAAAGCCGGAAACGAATTTACATTGACCGTTCTGCGAAATTTGAAATTCGAACGAGCCGCTAAACAAGAAGAATAACGCGCTCCACCGTCCGCCATTTTCCATTCCTCGACTTAACACGTGTACCCGCTAATTCGCACTCTTCCGAAAGAGTCTAAATTCTAAATGAACGATTCAGCGATCTTCGATATCTATGTACAATAGATGGTAATATCTCTATTAATATTATAACTTTATGGAAATTGTTATGAAAAATACAATGATTTATAATTACTGATTTCTCTGTTATCCAGAACCTTGTTGTCAGAGTGTTACATATCATTATTCTGTACAAAGTATACGCAGTATTTGAATGATTGCGTTGCATCTAAAAAGAGCTTACTATTTTTATTCGAAATTACAATCCTGAAGTAAATTATTGAGAAATGAAATTGCTACTGTTTTCGAAAAATTTATTAACAAGCCCTCGATTGTTAATGTTTGATTTCTCATAGACACTTAATTAACAATGACATGCACATTATATCCCACATTGAACGTTACTTTTTCAAAAATTATGATAAAATTTCTTCTAATATGTAGATAGCATGTTGAAGGCGATCTCAGTATACTGTCGTAAATAATTCGAATATGCAAATCTGAGTTTGTAAGAGTTGAAAAAAATAAATCGTGGCTTATAAACTTTTTTTATGTCCACTCAACTGGCCTAGTTCGTGATCCCAGTTTCGCTGAAACCTGAAGAGAGAGGTAGAACTCGTAAAAACAGGATTGTTTAAACGTTTTTGGGAGAACCAGGTTATCAGGTTACTCGTACATTGCCACTTCTGTTTGGCAAACTGTAGAATCGCAGAATTTGCAGTGGGAGAGAGAGAGTCGCAGAGAAGGGAACATAAATAAACATTTATCGAAGTGTATTTCGAAAACAAATATTTGTTTATACATGACAACGGTTACATTTTATTAATTTCAATTTAATAGAACATACATATAAATGTTGAAACAAACAAACTGAATCAGAGGATTCCTATTCGTCAGTTTTTATTTCAATATTAAGAAGACCAAGCTGATAATTTATTTATATACAGCGGACTTTATGAATTTATAAGAAACATAAGTAGGTGTAACTTAAAACAGTAAAAACACTGGGAGAATTTGAAAATAGTGTTTATATTATTTTCAACCTATTAACCATATTAAGAGAGAAAATAAATTTCTATTTCACTCCAGTTTGTTGCAATGCAGGTAGAAAATTTTTATTTTGCATAAAGATCCGCTGTCTATTTATTTAACACTAGATTTACAGGTCCCGTGAAAATGGCGGATTCTAAATTTCTTAAATTACGATTATTGAGATCGTAAAGATGAATCCATGAGAAATTATTTTATAAAGAAATTATATACTATGAAAAAAATTGCTAAGAATTGGAATAGATGCGTTCTTGTTATTTTTATAAATCGATGCAAAATAGTCACTTTTAGTGCTTTGTAAACCTAGTGTTAAAACCAAAGGATTTCTGCTTACCAGCCACCTCTCATCAAGAATTTATCTTTAATTAAGGATAACCGAAAGAATATTACGATACCATGTTGTCGTTACGTGTCACCAATTGACCCACATTGCGAGAATGCAATTTGTCAATTATTGATCCAGCATCTTCCTCGATCGTGTCATCGCTGGTTTAAATTGCAATTAACAGATTCTATTAAGCGGCGGATCGAAAGTTTCAGACCAGTTTGTTAAACGGTTTCGCGCTTCGGCGAAGAAGCAGATGAACAAGTTACCTAGACTAATCTGTAGGCTTCGAAACTTTTAACTACTTCGTTCCCCCGAACATTTCAAAATCTTCTGCTGTTTCATAAAAGATTAGCTTCTAAAAAAAGAATTAAACCGACTTCGAGAAAACGCACTAAAAAAATGCACTAGAAAGCATGAAATAATTTCCATTTAATTTATGTGGATACACACGAACGTAAATACAATACAATCTTTTCGGAGGCGGCGCAAAATTGAAAATTTTCCAAATGGCAAATGTTGCTGATTCTGATTTCATTGGAATATGGTGGACTTGGGAATCAGTAGGTGGGAAGAGAAGATACATTAATATGTGAAAGCATGCAGAAGAATTAAAGGATTTTCGTAATTTCCAGTGTTGAAAATTTTCAATTTTGCGCCGCCTCCGAATAGATTGTATTTTAGTGCATTTTTTTTAATGCGTTTTATCGAAGTCGCTTTAATTTTTTTTTATAGAATTGTTTTATTTTACACTTTTTAGTGGAACGAGCAGAATTTGTAGAACACCGTAGGGTGGTTTTCCGGTCTTGTTGGTTATTTGCAATAAAATCCGCAAAGAATGAAAAATGCAAAATTTGTTTCCAAGGAACCAATCGGGAGACATACCCTACAAAATGCAGAAGATTTCGTTCCGATTGTTCCATCCATCTCGGCGTAATCGGTGAACATACATAGAAAGAAAAGCGAAAAAAATGGCACATACAGATCGAATTGAGTAACCTCCCCTTTTTCAAAGTCGGTTAACACGTTCCGTGCCACATGTACCACCGGTGGTACGCGTTAAACGTGATCTTCAGGCCATAAAAAAGGGCTTGTTACGGAACGTGTTAAAAACGGCCGGGCAATAGATATTAAATGGAATATTTACGTTAATTGATAATAGAAAATGTGATTTTTTATCACAAAAATCTGCTCTTTAATTTCAAAAAAGAGCAAGAGAAAATATTAAATAGGATCGTCAGGGCATCGCATTAGAGAGAAGCAATTTTTTGTCGTGAAAAGTACTTTTCTGAGAATGTCCAACTTTCGATGTTTATTACAATTATAATATTTATTAAATCGTACTAATTTCTTCATTTCCAAGGTCCATGGACATTTAGGATTCATTCATATTCATTGATTAGATATCGGTACGAGAAAGTTCATTTTAAGCCAAATGTCACTGTTCGGAATAGGATATGTCTAATGTCCAGTACGTCAGTTGAGACCTGGAGTGATTGCGTCAACTCGGTATATAGGAGCAGCGCCTGCTCTAGCGGTTACGTCGCCCCGGACAAAAAGACGAATTGCCGCCCCTTAAGAATATATATATATATTTCTTTTAAATAAAGGTACATATGTTTTATATCTTCAATAAAAATCAAATCATTTCATTTAAATCTTAATAGAAGAACATTTATTTTAATAAAAGCAAATTTTCTATTAATTGGGCATTTAACACATCAATAGGGCTCACAGTGGCTCAGTAGCTCAGTCGCAGGTTCAATCCCCGATGCCGGCACCTCTGGAAATATTCCATGTGCTTTTTAAAAACTGTGGTGACCCAAGGTGGTTCGGAACCCACCTTTATAAACTGTAGCCCCCGCTGAAAAGGCGATAGTAGTGAGAATGGAAAGATAGGGAGTTGGTAAATGGATTTAAAACCCTAAGGGGACCAAATAATTTATAAAACACATCAATATTTTTCTCACAGTTACAGCCAAAATGCTGCCCCTAAATTTTCGCGTCCCGGACAAATGTCCGAGTTGACCCCCCCCCCCCCCCAGAGCGGGCCCTGTACAGGAGTGTTGCGCATAGTAGGTCCCTGTATCCGATATCTCCGGGTTTGGACATGAACGGGTTAAGAGTCTCTGGAATAGTCAGGGGTAGTGCGTAAAAGCATTTTTCTCATCGTCGCAAAAAAAGGCCAAATGTCACTGAATTTCGCACAACTTTCGACTTCCGACAATGAGTCGGGGCAAATGTGCCCAGCACTGGTCTGAAGCGTAGGACAGGACGAAGCGGTGAACAGTATAAATAAAAGAAGATGTGTGTATCACATAATTTAGTCTCGCTTTAATATATTAGATATTGTTCAGTTTAATATATGACTCTCGTACTATATGCTAATCGTAACGGTAAACGGCATACACGCAAAACATTTCCGTTTCGACATATCAATAATTTACACGAGAATATTCATAGTGACGCTTCCTTACCCACAGATATTCAGCTGGAACGACAGCACACGCACTCACACTTTTATTTATCACACTTCTTACACCATCCCTCCCGTCGTGGAATTAATGAAAATCGACGGGAGACAATCAACAAGTATACAAAAAAAAAGAAAAAGAAGAAGAAAGAGAAAAAAGGACTTGAAGGATTAAAAGGAACATATACAAGATACGGACTATTGTTGCAAGTAACGATCACACGCGAATGAACGTCTGACAGCCTCCATCTTCGCGAAACCACGTCTCCGATCTTTAAGCACCGATGAATTCGCAGGATGATCCAATGATCCAAGTTTGTAAGCTTGTAGGAAAAAGGTTTATACAGAAGTTGCTAAAAAGCTTCTTTTTATTTGCAACGTGCATAGTGTTGAATTTTTACAATTGGAAATATGATTATTGTATTTCCTTGCTTTTAGTCGGTATTCTTTTAGCTTCAATCTATATCTGACGAAATTCTTTATTCCTTTTAAAATTTTCACGAATTCTTTAGTCTCTCAATTACATAAAAAAATATTATTCGTTAAAATTGATTTTGATTCCATCTTGAAATAAGATGGAAATTAATTCGGTAAACTTTCAAGCAACCCAGTAAACAAGTTTCAAGTGTTTTCACGAATACTTTCGTCTCTCAATTACATAAAAAAATATTGTTCGTTAAAATTGATTTTGATTGCATCTTGAAATAAGATGGACATTAATTCGGTAAACTTTCAAGCAACCCAGTAAACAAGTTTCAAGTGTTTTCACGAATTGTCTCGGTGATAGTTAATTACAGAGCAAACGCAATCAGCATCACTCAATAATGCATGATGGTATGCAGCGTCGTAGTGTTCAGGTATACTGAAATATGGTTTGCTGATACAGTAGCGAAATATTGCTATCATGTCTGCGTTTAAGTAACCAATATCTATTAAACAATTTCGAGAGAATTTTGATAATAATAAAAGCTTATTCAAAGTGAACCTTTCATTCACAGCGTCAGAGATATTTAAAAGCTTAGAACTAGTTTTCTCCTGGTTAAAATATAATGGAAACGATACTTTTTCCAATAAAACATTAATTAATTGATTCATAGTGAATTACATATTCACAATACCAGACATTTTCTTTAAAACGTATCAATTGGAACTAACACTCTCCTGATCAGAATAAAATGAAAATTGAATACATGATTGCATTACACCACCAATTAATTAAATTGGTATTTCATTGATTCGAATAATTTTTGAACGTTCGTATAAACCCTTTCTCCGCAGAAATCTAGTATCATTGCTGAAACGAATACAAGCCTACAAATTAACATAAAACGTGTACCAACAGTTTTAATTCTCTAGAATGATTCGTCATTTGTTACTTAAAATCTACAATTTATTATACAGGTTGGTAAAACGAACATACACGTCGGGATATTCGTCAGAAAGTTTTTTGCTCGAAACCTAAAAGGATTCATTCTTTTTGTCAAGATAATATGTGATTTTAATCATAAGCTTAAACATTCCGACGTGAATTGCTTTGCACTGTATTATAATTACCATCCTGCAATATCATTTATGAAATTCGAGTTCGAATTTCGATTCTACGCTGAAGCGGCGATGCTGAGCGTCGTTAATTTCCACGGGAACGTAAACGGACAATGTGCGAGTAAAATCGATGATATGTACGTATTTTTGTTAAAGGATTTCAGGCAACCGTGAGAACGTGGTCTGAGGAAGATAACGTGAACCGGTACTCGAGCGCAGAGAAACGTATTTTCATTTGGCTCCCCTCTGCCTGGGCATCGAACCCCGGCTGCAAAGAGAGGGAACCGAACATCTGGCTTTCGAACGGTATCGCGTGACATCCAAGATAATAGAAAGCAAGGTGAACAACGTGCATGGAAGCTCGCCTTTGCTCTCTCCCTCTCTCTCTCACACTCTCTCTCTCGCTCTCTCATTCCCTAAAGCTAATTAATTAGAACGTTACAACAGACGATTAAAGTCATTCCCGTATCGAGTAACAAAGATCACGATTAACCTTGATGTATAAATGTACACTTTGGTTTACGAATACATTATCTAATTACAATGTACAACCCGATTCTTGAATCGAACGAGCTCGTAATAGCGGAGAGAACTTCCTTGCAAACGCGATTCCAAGACGGAGCCGATTGCCCTTCGATCACATCTGCGCACATGATTACCAGGGATTCATCTGTCTCGGTGATTGAAGTCCTGATTATGATGGTTCATCGGCTTGTTCGAGAAATGATATTCCACGTACTGGGCTCTCTTTTCGTGTTCTGCGAGTTAGATAATAAAATTATTCATCAGAAAATTGAAAACTACGCTGCGGAAGCCATTCAAAATTAAGGAATCCCATCATCAACTAAAATCAATAAAATCTGCGAATCATCATGAACTACGGATCTTCAATCAGAGAGGTAGGATCTCGTATAAAAAGCTGATCAGTGAACTGCGGATCTTTCTGCAAAGTAATGTTTGTGCATGTTTGCAAAGAAAGAGAGTTAAATAAAAACTCGGAACCGGTCATTTAAAAATAACATGGCCCTATTCTAATATCCTTCTACCGCGTCTACTGTTTTACGCTTCGTTTACTGATTTTTATTATAAATATATAAAGTCAGTCTACTGATCAGCTTTCAGTGATTCCCAGGGAATTTTCCTGTACACGCCCGTCCCTCTTCGTCCTCTCTCGACCACAAAGTTCTGCCATAGTAAGTATACGTACAATACGATCAGGTACAAGAGTAGCATCTCTGGGTTGATCTGTTTTATTTCCAAAGAGAGGACGAAGCTCCTCGACGCGGCCTTAAGCTAATTTCCCGCAGCCTCCTCGGGCCCCGTAGAACCCGAGCATAAAATTCACAGGATTAATCTCGTTTCGAAACAGGATTTCTCATCGAGGCCGCTAGTGAAGTTGATCGAATAGAAGACATTTGTTTCTCGGCGACCGTTTACGAAAAACCATACACGCGATTTCATACGGATTATTTATAGCGGCTCCTCGGAAGTTCGCGAAATGTTTGCAATCGCACGTCATTGGTACCGACAGTGCTCCGCCAGTGATTAATATAAATTAATAAATTAACTCACAATGCTTTTTAATACCTAATATCGAGACGTAGGCGTGTAATATTCGCCAAGCTTCTCAGCTTTTCGGGACGGCCGGCTACGATCGTGGCCGTCCGATTGCATAATTCGCTCCGTAAATGCATAGAAGCTACCGTCTGTTGATCATTCATTCCTTTGCCTGTATCGCGGCTCGTTATAATGACTATTGGTCCGCCTGGTCGCTGGTCTCCTCGTTGTCGGACATCGAAGACATCCTGTCGTGGTTCGTGCAATTGTCCGTCTTGCTACTGGATTCCGCGATCTCGAGCCATTGTTGTTTGTTTTCCCTGACACCCTCCACCAGTGGCTCCAGCTTGTCTGACAGAAGCGCGAATGCCTGCACCAACAAATGACAAATTATCTATTAGGTTCTGTTTGCAATAGATTGTGGTATCGTAGTGTCCTGTTCCGATCTAGGTTGTGACCTAACATCGAGCTAATATCTGTGTTGTGGCACAGAACCGAGAATTGACTTCGAATAGGACATTGAATTCGTAGCCCTCGAAAATCGGCCGAAAAGAGCACTTCTTGCCGACCTCTGTTTTAAGACATTGATTTTAGGTTTTACTTTGGGACGTTCACGTGGCGAGAGTCGGAAAAGAAAGTTTCAAATATGACGTTATTACTGGTGCATTGAATGAAATGAAACGTTGTAAGAACTGAGATTTAATTATCTATCGTCGATATCATAGAAAATTACCTCGTAGATAGGAAGGCAAATTGAATCGATGAATCCAACTTGCATCATCGGTAGCTGATCCTCCTTTTCTCTGTTCATAATGTCCTGCAATACCAAGAGAGCAACACAGTTACCTTCGGGTCTTAGATCTTTCTAATGAAAGATATATTAATTTACAAACTCGATTAAAATCTAGCATTTGTACACTTGTAAATAGTATCACCTCACGCATTAAATATAAATCATAAAGTAAACAAGAGAGAAGTTGGAAAAAATACAAGTAAAGTATGTAATTGTTTTAGTGAACAAGATAAGTTCGTGAACCAGTGAATATTTAATGAACAATTTTTGAAAAACTAATCGGTAGATTTTGCTTCCATCAGAATTGATTTCAAAGAAGTAAATTACATTATAGATGTTCTAATTGATGCAGTTATGAACAAAGTCGTACGTCAAAGAGTGAAACTAATTAAACTTTTGCAACACTTACAATCGGGGTGATGTTAAGAGTCCACCTCTCAATGTCCCCCTGCTCGAAGAACTCGCTGCTAACCAATTCCGCCACCCTCTTCTCGACTTCCCAGGGTTTTGTGATAGCTGCTAGATCGCAGACAGTCATTAACATTCCTCTTAGCAGCTCCCTGTGATCGCTGTAAGCCCAATTATAGCCACCACCCCTTGCTAAGCTGAGGAAAGCCCCTCTTTTCCGGAAGTAAACTGCTAAGTCGGTGGAGAGGATCGCCTCTTCAAGAACTTTAACCACGCGCGAATATTCTTCCGGAGACAGGTTCGACAGGATTTGATTCCCCTGACTACTCAGAATCATCAGAGACTGATCGAAATGATGGTGCTCCATCGTGGACGTTGAGTAGAGCTGCGCTAACGGCGATGATGCTCTGTAACCCATGAAAATTATTTATTTCGTAAAGTTAAAATCGTATTTTCGTTTTCATTTGTTTGAAATGGTACCTTATTTTTTGAATGACTGCATCAAATCCACTGTTTATTTGTAATACATTACATTATGGCTGTGAAGTAAAAGAAAAATAGTTCGTTCTCATGAATTTTCAACTTACTTGATTTGGAAGGAGTTGTTCGTGCCCCGATGATCTAGATCGTGACATAAGCAAGCGATTATGAGAGCAAGACACTCAATTTCCCCGAAGATTTTCCACCACTGTGTAGCCTAAAGCATAACAATATTTTTGTTAATTTTTGAAAGAATGATTTTAAGTCTGTAATTAAATGTCCGGTCGGAATTTGCTTACGGTTAATATCGCGAACATCATTTGGGCGACGTTGAACGCGTGACGCCAGTTATGGTACGTGACGTTCCGATAATTTTTCTTCACACTGAGAAGCCAACGGCAAAGAACATCATAATCGATATGAAAGCGTTCCACGAAATCAAGATCCAGGAACATTCGAAGACACGCTGCTAATGTGTCGTCGTCCTCCATGTAAATGTCGTCGAATTTGAAGTCGTGCAGCTGAAAATGCGCTGCAGAAGGCACTCTCAAGCCCTGAAATCGAAATCACAAAATTGTGAAAACAATACCAGCTTTTCGATGTTCTCAAGCAATACTTAGTACGTAAAAAAGTCGATTTTGCTTATAGATCCGCAGTCTAGTAATCAGTGAATTAACTAGTGTGTTAACACTTACCGGACCGGCTACAAAATCGTTTTATAAAAATTACAAGTACTGAACTTATTTAGATTCTTCACAATTTTTATAGCAATACGTGATTTAATAAAGCAATTTATTGAATAATTTCTGATGGGACCATTCTCATAATTTTAATAATTAAAAAATAATTAATGTAAAACCGGTCATTTGACCGGTCATGGTACGGTTAGTGTTAGCAATAAAGTTCGTGCATTGAAGAGTGCAGTGTAGTGAAGCGTCATTATTATCAAGGAGAACCAACCCTTAATCTTTGTGCATCCTCCAACGAAGCAGAAGCGTGATAACTCAGCACTTCTAATGTAACGCTTTGTTTGGCCATTGCTATCACAGCCTTTTCGTACCTGTTGTAGAAGACAGAAAAAGAAACAGGCATTAAATAATGTGGTAATGTTACAATGTTATTTTTGAATATATATTTCTTGAATGAATGAATTCTCGACAATTCTTTTTATATACATTTGCTCCATACAAAATACCATTCTTACATACAAATTTTTCTTTGTAATTTATACCGTTCGAAGTAAACAATTAAGTTCTATTTTCCACTTTTACTTATTGAGCTACTTTCACCCCCTATCAAGGAAATTCAACGACAGGCAACAGGAAATTTAAGGGATGATTTTACAGGACAATACAAAACAAACAATAAAAAAAATAGGTGAAAATCGTAGTTTTACACGACTTTTGATCAGTTTCTGCTTAAAATCCACAGAATCGACATCTCTCGATGCGTGTCGTTTTTTCCTGCGTCAACCGATTTCGATGAAATTCTCAGCATGTGTATAACTAACATAGATCTACAAAACATATATTTTAAATTTTCATTAGGGACCCAAATAAAAAAGTTGTAAAAAAAGCTTTCTCTATTTTTGCATGTATGTAACCTGATCAATTGTAATTTTTGGAAAATCTTTTTTGCACATCATCCAGTAAACCAATGCTTCTAATTGCTCACAAAACATCAGGTCACACATTTGGTATAATTATAAAAAAGTTATTCTGTTTTAAAGGGTGTACGGAGACTTATTTTACTGAGTGTAATATCACTCAGCTTTGGTGGTGGTTATGGAACGGTAATTTGCAGTGTACAAAAATTGATAATCATGTTTACATTGCGTTCATAAAGAGAGAACGAAAGTGACAGTTGATAAACAAATATATTTGTAGAAATTGGACCTGATTTTCAGTTCGACTCACATGTGCGTATTGTGAATGCCCATGCCGCAGAAAATGGCGAACGCCTCGACGAAATTCTCGTCGTTCTTCGTGAAGGCGAGGTCATCGAACTTGTTGATCAGTTGAATGACGCCAATGATCTGACCCGACGAGTTCTTGATGGGCATGCAGAGAATGGTGCGATGTCTGAAACCGGTACCATCGTCCACCGAAGGGTCGAATCTTGGATCATCGTAGGCGTTCGGTATGTTCACCGTCTAAGAAAATTTAGTTCGAATGCGTGTGATCACACAGGCGAGCGAGCAAGAGCTAAGCTAGTACAACAACAGGAAGAAATTGTCAATGCTCACCTCGCCAGTCGTGGCAACGTAGCCGGTGATGCCGACGTTTATTGGGAATCTGCTCTCGAACGGACTGCGTGAACAAAATCAGACACGTGTAAGGTTCCCGTGGGGGTTCAATCGCTTATGGTAATCGAATGAAGAAAAATAAGGACGTAATTACAAACTTCATTCACCTAGTGCGAGAATCTGAATCCTCGCCGGCCAGGTCGTTCGCCTCGAAGTCGAACACGCGGGAGAAACTGCCCTTCGACGCTTTGTGCACCAAGAGAACCTGGAAAATATAGTAAACGTTCAGTTAAAATTGCAAAATGTTGTTGATCCAATTTTGTTTTAACATGATTGATTGAATATAACGAATTGACAAGGACTTTATGTTTTTTTACGAACTTCAAGGAGGCTCAAAAGTTTCTATCGTCTTCAATTACGAACGATTCATTCAATTCTTATTGAAACCTGTTAATTGAACTCCAATTAAGCTTATTAAGCTTTCAGAAAATTGAGCGTTGAAGCAATTGGATCTTGTGACATCAGATGATGTCCACAAATATAATTTTTACATTTCTTCAAATTCCAGGAAGAATTTCATCTATTTTGTCAAGTTGTACAATGCTCGAGAAGTTGTGAAGTTAGTACAGATTCTGAAGATGCAAGAAAAATATTCAATAGTTTTGTTATTGATTCAATGGAAAGGGATTCACCCAATTGATTTCTGCACTACACTGCAATAGATCCTCGAGGGTGATTATTGAAATATTTATTTAAAAACGTTACAAATTGATCTTAAATGTATTAAATTATGAACGTTCTTTCAATATTAATAACGGCAACATTTACATTTAACGGTTAAGGTGTCTTTTTCGAGAATATCGAATTCAACGAACCAGATATGAAATCAGAGATAAAAACCATATATGCAAACTAAACAAACCGCGCCAAGAATGCAAAATAAATAGTGCAGAGTGGAAATTCTATAGACGAAACATATTTTCATCGGGGTGTCCATTGTATTCGATGTTTTTATAAAAATATACAGCATCAGAAACATCCGCAGTATAATAACTTAATCCGTTCTGTGCTATGTCGCTCGTGTTACCTGTACTCGCTGGCATTGGATAAGCGACTGCGTGTGGGTTAGAATCCTCAATACCATATGCTCTATTGTACTTTGCTCTTCGAAAATCATCCTAGCTAAATCCAGAAGCACCTGTAACAGGGGACAAACATTTGCCATGAATTAATAGTCCGTTTAAAGCGGATAAATTATTGTGCTGTAGTCAATGATCCGTGACAATATTAACACATTTACTGCGGCTAATAAATCCCGCAGCTGTGCGGCGTGTTCGATCGAATTACTGTAATATTCTAATCGCCGCGCAAATGTAACTTTCATGCGATAATTAGCCTCTAGACTAGACTGCGGAGCTTTTTGCATTACACGCGTTACTGAATAACATATGTATATAAAAAAATTAGATTAAACACAATAAAGAAAGAATTTTAACCCTTCGCACTCCTTCGCAGAGAACGGGTTTTTATATGTGTTTGGTTCTTCCTTTATTTATTTAATTGTCTTACTTTTTAGTTAAAAACAAACATAACTTTCACACATATATGTAAGTTACAACAAAGTTTGAGAGCTATATTTAATGCAATCAGTAAACAAAATTGTTTAAAATAAGTAGCAGTCAAGGAACTGACCTTTGAAGTAAATTTTAAATAGAACACTTTTAAAATAGCAGGGAATTGTTGGCACCAAAATTGAAAAAAATCTTTTTGAAAACCACGCTTATATGAAAATGCACTAAACAGGAGAAAATAATATTTTTAGGCATTACATATTAACTGTAAATAAAAGCGTGGAGAGCTAAACTATATTGACGTAATAAAAAGTTGATATAACAAATTTTTATGTTGCAAATATGTAGATCCGCAGTCTAATTATTACTTACTGCAGACGATACATCGTAGATCAGAGAAGCACAAACACTTCAAAAAACGATTTAATAATCAAGATCTGGAATATTAAACTTGCTTATTAATTACGTAAAGAAGGTTTTAATATTCAAATTACGCAGCGAATGTGTCAATTAAAATGGCGGTACAGCGTATTAAAAGATAAGAATGGTTTTTGCTCTACTAACCTGGTTTCTTTTCACTTCTAATTGACTTTTTTCATAGAGTTGCGCATTCCGCAGCCCGATCCCACAAAATTGCAAATAACCGGCGAAAACCTTCTCGTCTTGCACAGTGAACTGTCCCTCACTACCGAGTTTGTTGATCACTTGTGCAACACCAATCACGTCTCCGTTACAATCCTTGATCGGCATGCACAAAAGGGCTCTCGTCCTGTATCCTGTTAACGCGTCGATTTCTCGGTTGAACCTCGAGTCCTGTAAACAAACATCTTTTTAAAACAACTTTCTGGAATTTTAAATCATTATTACACATGTGCGTCACGGAAGATCATGGGTTATAGATAAAGAAGTAAAAGGAAGAAAATAATTGCAGTAATATCTCGATATACGTGGAAACTTCGGATATCTATTAATAAAACTTTCTTGTTTTTAATGAGTTTTTAATTAAACTTTTACTAATATGTACCTGGCACTTTTCCCTGATTAAAATGAGTCCCCACATGACATAGTTCATGTGAAAACAAACTTTTACAACAAGTTTCTTTGGTATAAACAATTTTGCGGCAAGTTTCTTTTGCAAATGTCCACCCTTTACAATTAGGCGAATGACCATTACAGTTTACAAGCTTTCTCCAATTTCATTGGAAAATGAGAAACATAATTTTACTACGGCAGAATCGCTGATTTAACGATCGTAGAAAATTGAAAGACACGATGTTTGCTTAAACTCATTTGACGAAGTAATATTTATTCTCGGGTCTTTCGAGTACAAAGTTTGAATCAGTTTGTCGATGGACAATTATATTGAGCAGGAACTTCGGTGCCCAGAACTTTCAACTTTGAATGAACTAAGTTTAGGCCAGGCTTGATTATACTTTAAGTGATCACTGGTTTTGTTTGATTGTCTAGAGCAACAGAACTTCCTGAGAACAATTAGATACGAGATTTCTGCATTGTTCTTGCATTCAATAATCCTCTCGATTCTTCTTGTATCGATCTTATGTTGCATCTGGACCGCGCGTGCAAAGTTAATTTGTAAAAATTTCTAAAAAGTTGATCAGTCAACTCCATTCCGACTAGTAAAGCAAATTTCAAATTTTGCAAAAATAAATTACGCCTTTGGTTGATTTTTAAAAACGCTTTAAAACCATTTTTTAATTATATGGACAATTAAAGTTCACTATTGGAAATTGATGTACAGAAAACGAAGTGCTTAAACTGTTTAGCAATGCGTTCGTTTGTTAACGCAGGCGTAGACAATTCCGGAAAACGATAAACATTTGCGTCATCGGAATTAGTTTTCAAACAAACTTCGAATATGCAATTATTTAGGGAAAACAGTCGACTACCACTCTGAGTCACGAGAGTACAGGGAAACTCGAAAACGCAGTTAAACAAACGGAAATGGCGACATGAAGTTTATCTGCGAATTAAACATTACCGCTATTATACTGTTACGAAATATCTATGTGTTTACTGATAAATTTATAGTACGTATGACAATACCTAAATTGTTATTTCACACACCATTTACACATCGTTTTATTGTTGATAAAATGAATGACTAAATAATGAAAATAAACGATACTAGAAAATTTTGAAGAAGTCATCAAGTTTTACTTCTTTCATTACATATTCAGTATATAACTTTTCTACCTTTTGCAACTATGTTTATACAATTGTATATGAATTTGTTTATCATTGTAATTATTCAGGTATTCTACAATTACATTTAATCATAAAATTCTATATTTCAATTTGTTTGTAATTTCAAATATTCAGGTATTTTACAATTAAATTTAATTATTCAGGTATTTTATAATTCAAACAAAAAAATTAAAAAATTCTATTTCAATTTGTTTATAATTATAAATATTCAGGTATTTTACAATTAAATTCAATTATTCAACTATTTATTATTTACAATTAAACAAAAAGATTTACTGACGATGTAATCTTTACCTCTGGGGTGAGAAATTTTATTCTGTGTGAGTATATGCTTTTCAAATTCAAGAGTTATGAATAGAGGAAAAGGGGTTGAATATAAATTCAAAAGAGCTTGTGTAGAGCATTGTTTATGGTCAAGGTCCGTGAAGCAACCTGCACGCGTCTGCCTTCATCAAATCTCTCCTCACAGCCATATGCAGCTGCGTCATTCAGTCTTCGAAAAGCATGTAATAATTAGATACGTGAATTGCATGCACAAATTCATAACACTAACAGGTATTGTGCACTGCCCTGCATGTATTTACTCCGCTATAAATGTTCCACAATAGGACATGGACGTCAGAGTACAAAGACCTTATTTGTACGAATTTATTCATGCAAAATGTAACAAGGGATTTCATCCGATCAACAATATTTCATACTCGTACACAAAATTGGATTATTTGTTAAACCGAAATGATACGAAAGTGAAATCAAAACGTTCTTATACGTAGATGGAAATTAGAAATTACGTAAATAAAGATAGATATTTTCAAGACAGCGCTTTTCATTTAAAAAAAACCATTTCCTTCGAGATACACTGTTATGAGCGCCCGAAATAAACTTCTCTCATCAATAACTGTTATGAGCGATCGAAATAAATTTCTATCAACGATAACATTGACCAAGAAGAGAAAAATGTTCGGTTACTTATCCCTGATAATAACAAGTAAATTCTTGTCTGGGGACCATTGTGATTCCGGCGGTCTCCCCTACTTGAAAAATCGCTCGCGAAGGGTTAGATCAGCTCGAGAAGGAGAGCAAACGCTTACCTTGTAAGCGTCCGGTATGTTAACAGGTTCTCCGCTTTCGGCAACGTAGCCGACAATCCCGGTGCCCCAGGGAATTTTGATCTCGTCCTTCTTCTCCATCTCGAGTAGCGTGGATCTCGAGCAGACGTCGAATAACTTTGAGACTAAGCATCTGTTCCTCGAGTAGTATCCCGTTTCGCGGTGCTCGGTGCTCTTGTAGTCGGTTCTGCCTATGCCAACCACTGCGGAAGGATTCTGCTCGGACGAGGTGTCGTGATTTTGCGACGAGGGCATGCAACCACCACCTTTCTCGCCTTGAACGAGGAATAGGGAGCCCCGATCCGCGTGTAACAGGGTGCTCACGTTCTGGAGGATCTTGTGGCACAAGGACCTCACATCCAACTCGTTACAGATGTCCTTGACCTACGGTTGAATCGATCGTCGTCAATTATCCCTCGGCCACGGGCCCCGACGAGTCCTCATAGAGAGACCAAAGTGCACGGACGAGGGCGTGCTCGTAATTGAAATGGTTACAAATTACATACTACCTAGAAATCTTCTCGGCACACTCTCGTCCAGTGCACGTGTCGGATACATCAAGAAAAATATTATTGTTATGGTACCCTTTAACTTTCTTAGAAGCCCCTTAACGAGCCACATATGTTCGGCAAGGATAGAAAAATCGGTTTTAAATTATAGCTTGGTTTCTCCGTGGTGACCCCGGGGATTTTTCATTCTTATCGGCGGCTGGGAACTCGTGGGAAATATCGAGGACATTGATCATCCATTTCAAGGATATTCTTTGCAATTGTTTGGGATATTTTCTACGGAAACACCGAGAAGATTGATCCACCGATTTCAAGGAAATTCTTTAAGATCTTAATGGATTAAATGACACTTGGCATACATACAATTCTAATGGTCACTATAAAAAATGTAGAAATACAACTGGTCTGTATTTACAATGAAAGAGAGAATTTTATGCATTTTTTATTATTACTAAAATTATATTCAACGAACAAGTACATTTTTTTCCTGTTCTCAATTTTACACAATTAACTCGGAAAATTTTTATCTTGCACGAGGACCCCAATAAGAATGATTTTTCATTTGTAACAGAGTTAATATCAATTATGTGCAAAATGTTTTCATTGAATGGTAACAGATGTTTTAAAATTTTATTGTATGCAAAATGGATTATGTTGACAAAAGTCTTCATAAAATAAATAAAGCGTTTTAACGAAGTTTGTTGAAGGATGCATCTCTGAACTGTCAACTAGAATGTGCTAGGACAAGAAATGTACGTTTTACAAGAAAAAAAATGTCGATCACCTTGAAATCTCCGGAAAAAAAGACCTTGAGAAAAGAATAAAAGATGCAAAGCATTAACCCTGTGATACCATTTACACATCGCATTAAAAACATTTGTTATATCATGAAAAATAAAGGAGATACAATTTAGGTGGACCACTCTGTTATATTGATTGAATCGGCAAACCCGAGCGACGTTCTTGTATAGAAGAAGAAGGGACAGTACCAATTCGAAAATAAGATCCTTCTCGTCGAGGTGCCTCAGTTCGTGCCTGGATCTTCTCTGAGGTCTGTTCGAGTTTCCGGAGCCGACTGGCTGGCTTCCTGGCTGGCCAGAATCTCCGGGCGTGACGCTCAAGAAGGTGGGCGTCCCGTCGATCGTGTTGACGATCGGTTTCAGCAAACCACCACGCTCGAACTCGTGGGCAGAGATTTTACGAACAGGGGTTGTGGCACCCGAACCCCCGGAACCACCCCGACCGGAAGACGATGTACCACCCGCATGGATCGGACTCGACAACTCCACGCAGCTGCTCGACGAGGACGTCGGCGTCGCGTGTGAGACCAGCCACATGTCCACGGTTTGCCTCGTAACTTTCCTGTCGATACATAGCATAGTATTTGATCAGCGAACAAGTTTTGACGGATTAATAATACTGTAATGGGTCGATACGTGTGAAAACAACCGAACTGTCCGCTGTATCCTGGAAAGACACTATTCTTTGATCTACTCCCGCTAGCGTCGAGCGTGGAAATGAATAAAGAAAAAACAAACATTGATTCACCAGCACACAGCATATCGGTGAGACAATTCAGCGACGTGCAAGTCAAAACTAACATATTCGTGACATTTTCCTCTTTTTGAGAACATAACATTTATGTTACTTTGCTTAAACCATTATCGAACTGTCCACTTTACTGTTCCCCCTAATTATTTATTTGATTACTGAGACGCAATTAATGAAATATTCACCAAAGAAAGGTCCCCAGAAATGTTAAGAACATATAATCTCGTTTAATTTGGTTCCATTTTATCGAACCTATGAACGTTCTAGGAAATTACTATCGATAGACTGAAAGGAAATAACGTGTAATTAGATTTAATTAAAATGCTTCTACACGTACGCGTAGAATTAACAAAGCTGTTCTTTGTCCAATGTACATATAGAACTTGCATCGATTCACTCTAATGAACTCCGTGCTGTTTTCAGCAGAATTGAAACCGGTTAACTCTAAATTACATCCAGCATACAATTCCCTTAAGTCGACAATGAATTTACAAAATAATCTTCGATAGAAGACTTCTAATTTAATTTCCGATTTTCATAGAATAATTTGAAACAAACCTCTCTGTTCGACCCTTTGCACTCCTTTGTCGAATTTGACTCGACATCGGAGAAATTAAAATGTAAACGAAACGGGTTTTTATATGCATTTGGTTCTTCCTCTACTTATTTAATTGTCTTACTATTTAGTTAAAAGCGAATATACGTTTCACAAATATAAATTACAACGAAGTTTGAGAGTTACCTAATACAATTAGTAAATAAAATTGTTTAAAATAAATAACAATCAAGGAACTGTCCATTCAAGTAAATTTCACATAAAACAATTGTTTAAAATAAATAACAACCAAAATAGTTAAAATAGTAGGGAGTTGTCGGCGACAACATTGAAAAATATTTCCGAGTGCAAAGGGTTAATCCTTTTCGATTCTACAGAGCCTATAATGAAAATTATTTTATGAAAATATATTGTATTGCCTTTTATCTGAAGCTTGAAAATATCACTACAAGAAATTGTAACTTTCCAATTACGGTTTCGCTAACTTGTTTGAGATTTCCATAGTCAATACCTTTTAATCATTTTAATGGTGTAACAATATTTAGAAATTCTTGCAAAGTCTTCGTAGTTAAACAAATCTATTTGTATATTGTTCATATTTAACGAAGTCAACTAAAGCAGTTAGATGAATTTCTAAAAAATGTTCCTAATCAAAATAATAAAACCTTCAAAATATGATAAAATATTTGATTGGGCAAGGAAAATCTCCTACGGTGTTAAAGATGAATAGGGTAAAGTCAGAGTCGAGAGAGTATGGCTCGAGCAAGATGGGTTCTTTTGATAAAGTTATACGAGCAGCAGGCTTCAGTTTGAGTTCAGGAGAAATTCTGTGCACCAATAGACGTTAGCGTGCTTCATGGTCTCTAAAGTTCTTCTACAGCTACGATGGAAGCCCCATTTTGTTTTGCCCACGAATTTTCACTCGAGAATTCTCTATCCCGTTGTTATTTGATGTTCTATCCGAGCACGGTGCACCGGCCATGCACTTTGAGCCGTTTGTTCCTCGCAGTTTGACCGCTATTGACTTTTCCGCACGAGCGAGCAATCACATAAAGTCCAGTTGGTAGTCGCGGCTCCGCATCTTTGCGAAAGGTGAGCCTTTAAACTAGGATATCTGGCTCCAATTTTAGAACCAGACTTCCCTTTGACAAGAATACCTAATTGGACGGCATATTCACGGAAACGAAAAATAAAACTTTTGAGGACGATAGCGGCCTAGATCGATCTTTTATCTAGCGTTTTTGACTACTGAAAAATTGCACTGCAAATGATACGAACTGTTGTGCGAGTTTTCTCAACGGCAGCTACTGTCTACACTCATTGCTATGTATTATCTTGCGCCCCACAGTTTTCGTTTTAAATCTTACAAGTATTTTCATAGCTATTCAAAATTCACAATCACAAATTTTCAGGCACATCTGTACGGGGTTAGGAATCTGTATGGGGCTAGGAAAAATTATTTTATACTTTTTAGTCCGTTTTAAAAACGTGGTATATTTAAAAAAAATGTTTTTTTATTTAAATAATTATTTTTTGTACTATCGAGAAATGAGAACGCGAATCCAGCACCAACTCCCTTAAGTCCCTGGTGTAAACATATTTTACACCATCATATTTTACATTATCGCGTAATCCGACAACGGTTCGGGAACAGAACCGAGACTTGACTTAGATCGAGACTTTACTGTACTGAGTTTTATAGTAACCTGAGGAAGTAATCGTTGACGAAATCTGGATGTTCGTCGAGCCAGGATTCCATGCGGGCGTATTCCGGGTCGTACATGGCCGAAGTCGAGGAATAAAACCCGCCGGTGGATTTTCCATCTTGCACCTGTTGCAGTGCGCCCTGACCCGCCATAACGCTCTGCACCCCTTGCACCCCTTGTACACAAGGCGCTGCCGTCTCCGCCGTCATCCTCGGCTCCTCGATGCTCCGCAAGTGCAGGCCTACTTGACAGACAAATAACTCGTCATTACACAGTTATTTTATTCATTCATCTATCTATCTATCTGTACTCATTACTAGATACTTGAAGAAGTTCCTGCCGTTTCTTTTTTTTGGCAAGTAACAGTCCTTCGTTCGAAACGAAACAACGAGAATATTTTATTCAACTTTCCATCGCTAGGTAGAAGTGGATCATTCACTTAAAATATAATACCTTTTCTAATATTTTCATAAGAACTGAAGTAGGGGAGAACAGGGCAATGGTCATTTAAGCAATAATTAATAAAACGAGAATATGGGGTGAAATATTCATTTAAACATACATACGTTGCATTCACTTTTTGGGTTTCGACCCAAAAAATTGTGTTTCTCCGCATTTCTCTGCATGAACAATGGACAAAGAGTAACAACAGTGACGAAGATATTAAAGAGTTTAAAATCTCGGGCGCACCCCAGATCTTTCGGAGATAATGTTGTTTTTGTTTCCCGACAGATCTGTTCAAAACAACTTCGTACGTCGTAAACCAGTTTATAAATTTTACGCGCGGTAAATAGTACGTGGATAATACAAGCAGTAAAACTCAGGTTCACGAATAATTCGTTGCATTATCATCCTACTACCCCACTCGTGGAATAATGCGGTCGTAAACCATCCCCTTACAAGCTACCCTTAACGATAGACGTACTCGGCTCCTGGAGTTAAGGACAATAGCTGGGTTTATGGTACGGGCGTGACTTTTCTGTTATTTTTGGAGTTTAATATTCCTCCGGATGAATTTTCTATTTCACGTTTTGTAGTTATGAGATGGTATTAAATGAAGTTTGACAATATACAAACTTTAATCAATCTAAACTGTAAATTCAATTGAACTAGATTAGAAATATTTTATCGATTCAACAAATTGCATGATGATTTGCAATCTGTCCATCCGTATACTGTGAATTGAAGCAATTTGATGAATTATAAATCGTTCATGTTTTTAGTGCTTTCTGTAACTAAATTGAGGTGTTACAGATTCATACAGAGTGTCCCAAAAATGCGCTTCCTTGAAAGGGATGAATCCCAAGACCATTTGAAGTAACATTTTCCTTTGCTAAAATGTTCGTTCATTACAGTTACAGCGATTAAAACGTCTTCATCCCCAAAAACCTCGAAGAAGAGAAAAGAAAGTTTATATTTTTTGTATGGCCACATTTATTTTAATGCTTAAACGTTGATTGCAAATGAATAAAATTTTATTTCATTTAAAAAGAAAGGCGTAATATTCATATTTACTAGGCTTTGCTTAAAATAAAATTAACGAAGCCTCGGAGAAGATTTTCGCAAAGAAAAGAGTTACTTCAAATGACGTCACCAATCACTTCTGTCATTTTTAGGACACCCTTTCGAAATGATTATTTAAATAACCAGATAGGAGGGTCAGGAATAAAAACGGATTTTTGGAACATGGTATAAGTGTGCCCTTTTAAGAATATTCTATTTTAAAGAATTTTTCGAGAGTGCCTGTGGGTTAAACCAAAAATTTTCTTTTCAAGAGTATCTGAATGAAACTAAATAAAAAGTTATAAGAATGTCAGATTGATGAAAGTCATCGCACACACTGCAACTACATATACATATAAGGTTGATAAATATCGGTTTTCGAAGGACAGACACGTAAGGCGATATCTTGTTAAAAACTTGAAAAAAGAACCCTGCAGTTGCGTATGAATCGTCAAGCAATTCCACAAGAAACCGTGCCGCGGAAAAGAAGCAAAAGAACGCGAACGGGAAGACAAAACGTGCTTCAGCACGTGCGTAGCTGCGTGCCTCGTGACTTGGCCTCGTAGTTTGTGCAGCCGGCGAAACACACATAGGTGTTCCGAGTCGCTATACTCTCACGGATGAGCGATATAAAAGCTTTGAGAGCTTTCCGCACCACTCTTTGACAAACAACCGAGCGTGCTGCCGTAAACCGTTGCTCGAAAGTCGCAAACAATCGTAAACGCGCTGCTTTCGGAACCGATAGAACGTGGACAAAAAGTGCTCTACTTAATAACGATATCTGCAGTGGATAACGTGGCTCACATTCGCAGAACTCGCGCTAACTAGTCCGGGACATAAACATTGACATCGACAGTTTTCGTATTCGAACGATCTGTTACCTTAATTCGCAGAAACTCTTTCGATTTATTTCCGTTTTATTGTAGAAATCTCACGAGAGATTTATTTCAACATGATACAAAATTCAATATAAGAATCGCAAACAAGAGAACACATTTTTACAGAATAAGAATATACAAATACATAAAAGTTAATAAGGAAACATGTATACTGGACACGGTGTAGACGTTCCAACCGCTCATACTTATATGAAATACTCTTGTCAGAGCGCAGCTTTTAAAAAATAACAACATGCAAAGGCATGCCTCGATATTGGGCTTGGCTATGTAGCAGTGAAACATTCATAGGCAGCTGAAAGATGATTTTACAGAGCTTTTCAATGAATTTTAGTATTTCACCATTATACAATTTACGTTGTTATAAAACATGGTTCAGAATCTCATCATCCACCTTGCAACTGCATTTGGGATCATTGATGATAAATACCTATGCGAGTTGGAACGCTCTTTCGTTCTTTGTCTTGGGTTGAAAAATGTCGAACTAGAGCCTTCGAGACAGGAACTTTCAAAAAACTCTAAAGAAAGATACATACATGGATTCGTTTCTAAAAAAAATCGCTATGCAACTAGGAAGACGTAAAAATGAAATCAGCTATGTAAATACAGTAAGTTCCGAGCAGGGATAGAGATCGTGTAGGGCAGGGTTTCCCAAACTTCTTCCCTGATGGAGCACTTTAAGGGTCTTTGAATTTTGACGGAGCAACCTTGTGTAATTTGAGGGGTAGATAATGACACATACAATCAATAAATCTTAGAAAAATTCATACGTAAAATTATTATAGTCAAAATGTAGAAAAGAAGCTTTATTGTTAATATTTTTTCGCGGAGCACAGTTTGGGAAGCCCTGGTATAGGAAAACTATTTGTTTATGACTGCGTCGACCGCGCCAAAAGTACAAATGATGCCGAACGTAGAAAAGGAAAGCATGTAAACACGGACCGCGCGGCAGAAGGCACAACAACAGAAAGCGTATCGGTGAGCTCGAGCTTCTTGGCCCCTCGCGGGGATGCCCCCGCAATGGATGGCGTAGGCGAAGGGACAGTGATCGTGGAGATCCTCAGGGAGCTAGATCGCGACTTTACATGCGGGATAGGTTAATCGGTAGTAGAATAGGTTAATTGGGGATTGGGACTGCGTGCTGAAGCGGCGTGCTCATGCGCGCGATTGTTTTCGTCTATGTTAATTTATTGTTTATTATTAAAGGTCTTTGCACACTACACCGTCACGGCAGGTAACGGCAACGGACCGCTAGGCCGTTTTGGGTCTCTCCTCTGTATTTCAATGGGGATGCGGACAATAGGCCGCATCGCCGCAGCAGGTAGACGGGATAGAGAGGCAACGTATCGGGACGGGAAAAAGTGCGCACACGATATCGGCAAGCGCCGACAGTTCACTTTCTTCTATATAGTTTCCATGGAGGTGCGCGCACTAGACTGGCACCGACACGACGCGCAACGTCTTGGCAAAAGGGACATTCTCGGCGAGAATGTTTTGCCGGCCGCTCGATGTGGTGTTCGAACGGAAAACGACTAAACGAATAAAATGAAGATCGCAAACAATAGAATTGGTTCGTTGATTTCGTATATTTGTCAATTCATGACAATTTTAGTTATACTATAGTTAGTTATTTAAAGTTTTAAATATTTATAAAAGAAATTTTACTCGCATAACATAAAAATACTGCCAATTTTGCGATGATTGTTATCTAGACGCCATAAACAATAGTCTCTTTTTAATTTGATAAAAAAATCATTTATAAAAAGTTCATATTTTATCACAAGGAATGCAGTAATCGTTGGATTTCACAAAAGTTATTCGGGAAATCTAGTTAATTGAAAATATTAAATTTGCATTTATCGATGATAGACATTATCATTGATTGATAAATATCCATTATAACGGACAACAATTCTTTTTGGTCATATGGAACCGCTATCGATGATGGAAATAATTTTTGGCTATTAGTATTAGTAATCATTGTCGAGGACAGAAATTTTATTGGGCTACTAATTACACTAGTTTACAAAATGAAATTGATTTCATGTACATTTAGGAGAGTACACGGTGGGAGATTTCACCAATAAATTAAGACCATTGAGCGATGCTATCAAGGGTTTTACATATCGTTCCTCGCGAGAGAAACGGATCCCAAAACCAACCGAAGACAGAGCAAGAGCCAAAACTATTACTAAAATATTCTAAAGAATAAAGAGAGTTGGGTTCTTTCGTATGTTTTTTGCAATCAAAAATGTGTTGTTTTATTCAAAACGAAATAAGTTTTCGCTGTAGCAGTGGCATCAACGTGAGAACAAAAGAAACCATTGCCGGCATGGCCACTTGTCGAAAAATGAATATATTCAGAAAATGTGGGATTTGGATTTATTCACTCAATCGCTAATAACTGTATCATTTTTCGGCCGATTTACTTCTGGTTGGTGTTATTTTTTGCTTTACGTATATATATAAAGAGAAAGCGGACGTTTTTGTCGGTTTCTATTGCCACAGAATAAGCTTAAAAATTTAATTTTTTTAAAAATCTGGACTATTTTCATCAATATCTTTTGAACCGCTTAACCAATTAAAGATGCCACTATACATATTTACTCATCATTTCAATGTCTTTCATTTGGTACCAAGAACGACCAAATCGGACACATCTAGCTCCAGGTATGGTTTTTAAAGTGAAAAGGAGTGAACAAATTGAAAAAATCAAAATATCTTAAAAGCTGTTCCGTAAAAAGAATGTTCACCTTTATTTTCGAATTCAGCAGGAAAAAATCCATAGGAAAAGTTACCTCTCATCAAATGTACATAAAATCAATTTCATTTTGTAAACTAGTGTTATGCGAGAGTCAGAATAGATCCAAGTCAAGATCCTGTTTGTGGATATATCCGAAATGGCACATTGATATGGAAAAGAAAAGAAACGACTCGCGCGAGCTTCGAAAATTTTCTTTTCATCCCTCTAATAAAATCGTAGTCGTTACAGTAAAATAAGAAGCGATTGCGTAGGCAGTGCCAATGCTGGCCACTCGAAAGTAACTGCGCCCAAACCCCGGTAATCCGCAATAACCAAATCACTACAGCGTGTCTTTACAATACAGTCATAGAGCAATAAAAACTCGACCGTACGCCCCAACATTATTACTATTGTCGGACTTGCACCCGGACCGTCTACCTGCGTATAGTGAACTGGTGCCCTACCGTCGAACCTACAGAGGTGTCTTGGCAAAATATCTTCGCTCGACACGAGTTGCCGCCAGCGCAGTGGTGTTCACCACTAGAACGGTCTGGGTAAGGTCGTTCGATGGGTTACGCTACGGCCAGTTACGGCGCGGCGAACGCCCGCGCCAGTGGTGAGCGCCACTGAAAGTGTCGTTCAGTGACGTTGCGGTGCCGATCAGTAGTGTACGGAAAAGACCACCACCGCGGTGCCTTTTTGACCGCGCGGTCCGTTGCCGTTACCTGCCGTGACGGTATAGTGTGCAAAGACCTTAAAGGTTAAGTTAAGCTGGTCGTCTTAAATCATTTTCGTCGACTTCCCAAATCCCATGTACATACATACAGACGAAATTCCGACGACCATGAAGCACAAAATTACGATCTCTCCCCGGCAGCGGTAAATTCTTCATCGAAAGGAAAACGAAGAAGGAAAGATACGTATCGTTATCGGCGGCTCGCACCGCAGCAATTAGGAGACGTTGACACAGTTTTTCATTGTGTCTCTCGGACAAAGACGCGGACAGGAATTTAGTGAATACAGAATGTAGGTAACACGAGGTAACCATTTTCTTACACGGACGCGGCTTCCACGTTTCGTCGGACACGGAAAGCCATTCTACGGACCTTGCTCGAATTACAGTAGCCCAAAAAGGTATTCGAACGCCCTTTGAGGATGTTCTGGAGGTACAATGGGAGATAAAAGTACAAGAAATTCGAAATCCAACAATATATTGGCAATGAAAGCCATTCATGAGTATTGTATTTTTGTTTTTGAGTGTATTTTTTTTTTGTTTGAAGTGGAATTTTATGAATTCTCCATAAGACGTATTAAAATGTGCAAAATGTGATTCATAAAATAACCTTTGGAAATAAGAATTTGCATAAACATCCACAGACATTTTTAATGAAAATTATTCCTCGTATAGAGAACCTAGTTTGTTTCCATGGATGATAGAATAAAGTAGCGTGAGAAAATCAATTAATTAAACTTGTTTTATTAGGAGAAACTTTGTGACGAAACTTAGGAGAAAATAGTGACGAAATGTATGGGAAAGTAGAATTTAGATGAACAGATAATAATTAATAGGCAGTTTTTAAAGCTTTACAGTTATTGCTCAATTACTATTAATTTTTATTCTTTATGATACGCTGTAACTATGAATAATATGACAAAAGTACAATTTATGCGAGCACATGCTTGCTAAACTCCACTCGCCACGTGGTATGAATAAATTATGCAAGAGCAAACGTCTTTCTTACAGCACGAAATGTCGGTACTATAATTTAGTATTTTGTATTCTAACGTGTAGTTTGCATGTGTAAATTTAAACAACGATAAGTCAATATTTTGGAGGAGACATATCTCCATATACTTCTTAAACAAATGTATTTTACTGGAAGCTACTTAAATCAGCAAACTCAGAAACGCACAATTCTGTAACTTGCATTTCCTGTGCACTACTTCCTTGTAAGACGTGTTCTCCGAGGCTTATTTAAAGAGTTATGAACAAAAAACACGGACCAATCGCAGCGCGGCTACAGCTGAGCGCAGCGTCGGCATTGACCAAGTCGATTGATCCGTGTTTTTCATTAATAACTCCTTCACGAAACCTCGGAGAATCCCTTGCAAGGAAGTACCTGATATTTTTTCAGTTTTGTATTTGACCAATGCCTTTTTGTCACAAATGCATGAAATCTGCAATCTGATTATTCTAATATTAATTTTCAAGATTGAATAAAATGAATCTTTTGCCAGTGATTTTGAGCTCTGCGATTTTTTGTGTTCGTCACTTGAACATGATCCCACGTGTGAAATAAAAGGGGATCCTCGAAACAAGCCACCAAGCCACCCTTTCTCGATGGACCCGATTCCGTGTCACGTATCGTACACGTAGGACATCATAGTGTCCCTGATGCTACGTGACTATGGAGGCTACACCGTTTCCGTAATGCTACTGCATCGTCAGTCTTCATTTTCGCGATCAGGTTTATGACTGTGTTTCACGTAACAACTCGGGAACACCGGCCTCAAACAAACTATTGTTACCCGGCCTTTATTGTCCTTTTACATGGCGCAGGTCGAACCATAACAATTCCGCAAGGTATAAGTAGTGTAGTTAGACATATTTGCTGATTTCGCAAATTATAATAAAATACTGCGACGTTAGGATAAAATTTTTCACGACTTTTATAGTGTTCATCGAGAAATTCTTCCGAAAGAATATAATATTCTATTTAATATTGACCTGAAGGAGTTGGCGCTGTAATTAGAATATTTTAATTAAAAAATTCAATTGTCTGGTCGAGTCATTTTGCCATTGAGTGATCACTTTTCAGTCGTAGTTAATTTTCTTGAAAACAATATTCTATTTAATATCTACGGATGTCGGCACTGCGATGATTATTTTTTCAACTAAAAAATTAAATTATGAATTTTCCCTGTAATTATAATTTTTTTAATTAAAAAATTCAATTGTCTGGTCAGGTCATTTTGCCACGAAGTGATCACTTCTCTGTCGAAGTTAATTTTCTTCTATGGTCACATTGCTTGTTCTTCAATTTTTTTAATTTATTGGATTTTCATTGAAATTCTTTCTAGAAAAAACAATATTCTATTCAATATCTACGGATGTCGGTACTGCGATGATTATTTTTTCAACTAAAAAATTAAATTAACAAAATCCGGGCATTATGCGGTAACGTCTTAATTTTTCTGTAGTAGATCGTTCCTTCTACAGTTATCGATTTATTATTTCGAAAGTGGTCGACGTACCCGTTCAATTGAGTTGTATATTTTCCGTACAAGTCATTAAGGCTAATGCGATAATTAATTTTGTGACCTATAACGAGATGTCCTTCAGATAATCTTAAACAGGAAACATATCTCATTCCTTTGGCAGCCGAATCTGCATACATGAAAAATAGGTCTTGCGTTTCATTCCAGAGGACTGGATCTCCTGAGAGCCAATTAACGAACTTAATTGTGGGCCGAGTCCTCACTTGCCCATAAATCATTCAATTTTTTTCTTTTTTTTTTATCAATCAGAACTGTCCAAACCATCGACTGTTACCAACGCTTTGTTACCGGAGCTTTGTTATTACGACATAAAAACACAGCACACAATACGTGACTAATTGTGCAGAAAGTTTTTGTCAAAATTTTATCAATCTGACTTTCTCGTGCTTCAATTTCATCTTCGACTGACATAACTTTTTCTCCGGTCGAAGAAGACATTCTACAAGTCTAGTTTTCGATTGGCAGAAGAGACATTTCCTTGTGGGAAGTTTCCATCTGTCAAATGGTGCTTAGTTTCGGAGGACGAGAGCAATCCCATGTACTTGAAGTGTGTCAAGATGATGCTGATTTTGCCCCGAAGGTACCTTCACAGTTCCAAAGACACTCGTCCCCTCCCTTTTCACCTAGCAGCCATTTTACTGGCACAAGTTCGCCGAAAATTGCGTCCATTAGATCCACAACTATCAGGACATCCCAGAACTGGATATTTCCAGTTCTGGAGACGTCGAAATACTCCGTGAAGGTAAAAAGAGCAATACAATTAATGATTCAATGATTTTTGTTATGAAACTTCTACGATTTTATCCGTGACACTTTTGCGAATAAAATGATACCAAACACGATGCAATTTGGATCGTAGCTACTTGTTTAATCATCGATATAATGGGACCTCTATTATCCGAACTAATCAGTGGAATATGAGTGTTCGAATAATGAAAGTTATTTTTGAAATAATTCTAGATTAAATCTTTATTGATTTTTACAATGAATTATTTATGGATCATTTTATTACATATGTATGAACATGAATATGTGAACTGTTTTAGAATGAACTGGGGGGGGGGGGCTTCGGTAGGATAAGGTTCGGATAATCGAGGTTCTATTGAATCGCGATTTAAACAAGCATGAAATCTCCGAATTATGTCATGTTTGGACTCGTTTTAATCGGAAAAATGTCACGAATATATTGGTAAACGTTTCATTAATAAATAATTCAGAACAAAAATATAATTTGAAGTTAGAATCATCAGACATGTTTCAAAGAAAGCAGTTGCAGTAACGCGAAATTTTAACTAGGCTAACGAGACAATATTTGCTGTAACCACAAAAGAATATTGCCGACATGATTAATAAAGAAATACCTGCACAGTTTTATTGCGAATTCGGGTTCGTTAACAAAAAGTACTTTAAATTCAAATTGCACTCCGGCTGAAAAGTTTACCGCCGAAAAGTTAGGATACGCTCGCTAACGAGATCGTTGGAGTTTTAAGCAGCCCGGAATTTCGGTACTCGTTATAACGCATTAAGACTTGTTTTATGCGATTTTTCACGTTCACCGTGCGGGCCTGATGAAAATGCGAAAGCTGGGCAGTTTGATTCACGGGTCGCATCTTATGGAGAAAGAGACACCTAGAAATGGAAAACGCTAATCGACACGACGCAACTCGTTTTCCAGCCAAACAGCCATATAAATGCAATGATATGCCGAGACGCAATTACAATCGCAGTTTCAACAAATTGCACCTTCCCTTTCAAACATGAAACTTTAGCTCGCGTTGTTACTGCGTTTTTAAACGATCGAGCAATGAATATCTAAAACGTGTGTTTTACAATTTATTGTTGACAATAATAATTCCAAATGTTTTATGACGTACTGGAACTCTGTACTTTCAACGATTAATATCATAATAAATATAAGGATATAAATCGTATAAAACATTATAGTAAATATAAGATTATAAATTATATACATATATACAGTAAGGAGCATAACTGATTCAACATACTTGAAATCAGAATAACCTTTTTATGAATAAACCAAACAAAAAATCAATTTTTACTATTTTTTTTTTCAAAATATTCTTTAGACGTCATTTACTAAATTAATTCTTCTAGCCTTACAGAGAAATTGAAGTCGTTTGGTCCACTCATAAAAAAGTTATTCTGATCTAAAGTGTTTTGAATCAATTATGCTCGTTAGTGTACATCAAGTATATTATAATAATTATTATTTTAATTACAGTTCTCTGACAGTCAAAAGATTGGGACCATTCGAACGAACGTGAACTTTCTTTGCTCCGATTGCAATATTTTTACTTGTATAAAAGGATCATAATTGAACACATTTCGAGAATTTAAAAATACTATTGTATGATTCTCAACGAATAAAAACTATTCAAGGAAGAAATATATGTCTATGTGGTACATTGTATCCACCGCCTAATCACGTGTATTTGTTACATACGTTAACGATTAACAGGCATATACGTAAAATTTGCAGTTACATTTCGAAAGTTTTACCCTAAAAAAGAACAATGTTAAAAATTGTGAGTGGTACGAATTTTTGACCGGGAACTGTATCATACTATTAGCGGGAATTTCAAACGACACTGAAGCAATATGAATTCTATTTATATTTTTCAAGATGAAAAACCACTTGTGCAAAATAAAAATTTTCTACTTTAATTGCAACAAACTGGAATGATAAAGAAATTTAATTTCTCTCTTAATATTCTAATGTTTTTACTCTTTTGTGCATAAAATGCATGAAATCCGCTGTCTAATTATAGGAAATAGTATGGAGATATGGCTAAAATCACATTTCCCAGTATGTCCTGTTCATTTCACATGGAGGCGATAATGAGACATTGTTGAGAACGGGAATCCCGGAAAATAAGATTCGTTAGAGATAATCTAGTGAAGAGTCCGTCTGAGCTTACTTCACATACTGTGTAAGGTAATGCAGTTATTCTTGAAGTAGCTCTGATACGCTCTAGCCCCGAGAGTGCAATTTCTACAATAATGTTATTCCCGGAGTTTTCATACTGCTGGCAATAAATATGTTAGTTGCTAGAGACTCTTACGCGTGGCTGCCGAAACTTCGTTGGTTAAGTCTAATATTTTGAATTTATTATTATTATTATTCCTGGAGTATTCATACTGCTGGCAATAAATATATGTACTAGTTGCTAGGGCCTCTTACGTGTGACTGCCGAAACTCGGCTGGTTAAGTCTAATATTTTGAATTTACTATTATTACAGTAAAGTCGTGGTTTAGCTCTCATCGCCTGTTCCGAGCAATGACAGAGATCGTGTAGGAGAACTATTTTTTCACGACTGCGTCGACCGCGCCGACAGTACAAAGGATGCCGAACGTAGAAGCCCGAGCTTCTTGGCCCCTCGCGGGAATGTCCCCCCAGTAGAAGAGGTAGGCGAAGGGACAGTGATCGTGGAGATCCTCAGAGAGCTATAGATCGCGACTTGACTGTATTATTCCTGGAGTTTTTTTTGCTGGCAATGAATATACTAGTGTGTTGCTCTATATTTAGAATTTATTACATTCATTTTGTTCCTTAATTTCTTTAAGTCGTATTTTTTAGTTGAAAACAAACATAAGTTCCACAAATATAAATTACAACAAAGTTTGAGCAAAATTGTTTAAAACAAGTAAGAGCCAAGGAACTTTGAAGTAAATTTCGCATGAAACGCTTAGCAGTTGTTGGCAACAAAATTGAAAAGTGATTCGGAGCGCAAAGGGTTAAGATTAGAATAGCAGTACACAGAGAGGAAGTCAAACAAATTCGTTTAGCACAAATGTTTCGAACGCGACCGTTCGATTAGTATCGTCGACCACCGTATGTTCGCAAGCTGTAAACGACAGAACGGTGCGGAAAGTTCGATCCGGCTCGAAAAGTTCACGAACTCCGCGAATAGAAGGGAAGAAAGGGGGAGAGAGAGAGAAAAAAAAAGGACGTGAATTACGCCGATGCCTCGGCTCAGCCCGATACAAAGACCGTGGAAGTTTATTACTGTCACGACACAACCCCCTCAACGGTGTAATCGGGATCCAGGGCTCGACGTTGCGGAGAATCATGAAGCGTGCTAACTCATCCGTTATGAGACCGGTCGTTCAACACTGAATTAACATGGGACTTTTTGCAGAGAGCGGAGAGACACACCAGCCACGTAGGAATTTTACCCGGTAAGCTGTACGCCGTATTTTTCCATGAGCTTCGACGGCCGCGCTGACGGTACACACAATGCCGACAAGCTCCGTTCTTTCGCGTTTATAACCGGCGTTGAATCGCCGATAAACTAGAAAGTGTAGCGGCGAGCACGTGGATCCCGCCACAGAAACAGATTCAGCATATAAAAACAGCACGTCAGCCGTTTCGTTGCTCGGATACTTCCACGGAATTCTGCATTCGCGAAACCAACCACCAGGATTTTATGCCTCTGTTGTAACAGGAAATCATTCTCTGCGCGCGTATCCACTCGGGGAACGGATCACGGATTTTTGGAAATTACAGTGCTCAACAATAAACTTTTTCTTGTATTGAATTTATTGAATTTTCAACCTCGATGACGATTTGTGATTTTATAGTGCTTGGAGTATGGTTGTGTTCTGTGGACTGTCCTGAATAAAATCGTACAGGGTATCCCAAAAAGGAGAAGTTAGTAACGATAAAACATTGGCCGAGCCAGACTCCATTCGTAGAAGCCACGCTCTGGTTGGTCCGTGTTTTTCGTTAATAACCCCTGAAGGAAGCCGCGGAGAACACTTTCGCAAAGGAAAAAGCTACTTAAAATCACCTCAGGAAGCAAATACATTTTTAGGACTCCCTGTATACATTTTAACACTAGAATAAAATATGTAATAAAATGTTTTGTTTGAACTGTTCACGACTGTTCTTCAACTGGGACAAACACAATTAAAAATAATTTAATGTATTTCTACTTTGTGCAATCAACGATGTGCACACATTTCCATGCAACTTTCCAGGCATACTGACAAACAATACAATTTTGTTTAACGATAATATCATGCACAGAAACTTTAAGAGTATAAAAAGATATTTATAATAACAGATTTCAGTGTACATTAATGTAATATTATGAAATGGAATAAAGTAAACGTGACTCTCAGTATTTTTAGTAGATTTTCTAATGATTTCTCAGTATGTACTCTTAACAGATCTTCTAACAAATTTTTCTCACAGATTTTCTGACAAACACGATTTTCCGAATAAGACAAACTACTTGCAATTCAAAATATTATTTTACCCACGTCTGATTCTGTTTCACTCCACACTTTTCTCGACATCGATAAAACAGAATTCGCAAAAATATCGGCAGATGAATAATTCCAAATCCTCCTCACACTTAATACTAGACTGCGAATCTTCCTGCAAAACAAAAATTTTCCATCTCATTTACAGCAATCGGGAGTTCGGTAGAAATTCATTTCCATTCATGACACTTTATTTACCGGAAACTTGTTATAATAGATCTTTTAATTACTCAGCTGTATCTAAAAGAACCTCGATAATTCTTTTTCAAATAACAAATTCAGAAGTTGTTGCATTTATTCATAAAATTTGTTCGATTGTGAATCAAATTTCTGTCGCTTGCGAACAATTCATTAAGAAATTCTTTCATTATCGAGTTCAAAAGAACTATTAGAAAATTTCCGGTAAATAAAATGTTAATAACTTTAACGTAACATTGTGTTCAAATTTACTATATCAGAAAAAGTTGTTGCTTCAAATAATCTTTGATATTGATATTCTTTAATATTTGATAAAATTGTCTATATTTAATCATTTCTTTAAAAAATGATCGTTCGACAATAACTTTCTACTCATTTTAAAGCTAGAAATCTCTGGTTTCATAATCAATCGTTCTCCCTTAAAAAAGGGTATACATTGAAACCCCTGTAAAAGAAAAGACTGGAAGATGAAGCCTTCCCTCTATTAACGGTACCATCAAAATTGTTGTACAATTTTTTTTCACTAGTTTATACAACAGAAATGAGGAACAATTGTCGGTACACTTAAAGTTTAATAACACAATCCCAAAAAATCGTACCTACATTTTTTTACGTCGTTGCAAAGGGGAAGCTTCAATCTTCAAATCTATCATTGACTCATTCGCGAAAAAAATGTTTTAATGTTCCTAGAGACGCTTCAGTTGATTGCATTCTCGAGGAAAAACATCTCCTCAGTTTTCTACGAGTTACATCGTGCAAAATTGTCTTTGGTAAGAACGGGACTGGGTTGATTGTTGCACTACTTGTTTTTAATGAAATGATCACAATTTAAAAATCGACCATTTTTCGCGAATTGAGTGTACTTTCTGGAACCATTTTAACTCCGACTCGAAGTTCTATAATACAATTCGAGACGCTATCGATAAAATTTCAACGAGAATTTGGTGAATTGGTTCCACCGGTCATTTTCTAAATAGAATTTCAACAGTCACGGGACGTTCGTGTGGCGAAGTCATAACCGAGCGTATTATTGAGTGGAGGCGAGCCGTGGCCAAAAATTGGCAAGTATACTAATCGGTTGCACAATCGGGGCCTCCTTGCGTCAAGGATACACATTTCTACAGTTTCCGTGATTCAAAATAAACGTAGATTAGCGTGCTGTCTCATTATCACGCCATAGCTATCGATCGTTCGCGGTAACAATTTTGGAGATCGTCCAAGGTGGTCTGTAATCGAGTCGACAACGGAAAAAAGAAATCAAGTTCTTCATACTACAACGCGGCATTCTTGGCTATTAATCAGTATACACGTTCGCAAGATCGGCGTCCGTAAATATTCTAAATTGCTCGATTAGCGTCAACGTAATGAATTGCTTTCACCATCGTTTAGGATACAATTTCTATGTTTCGCAAAAGGTTCACTTTGTGATAGCAATGTGTTACACAACGTTGTACATACATATATCATTCGGGTAACCATACTTTATTCCCGACTCGCCTCGTTAGAATCCCAAGTGTTCTCCGCAGTCTCGTCTAGCACGCGCAACAATATCACACAGTTTGACAAGATTTATTTGATTATTTTTATTATTTCCGACACGTTTTCTAGGTTCGCACAGTTTGATGCTTTTCACGTCACTGGCTGCATTTGTTTTTTAGAAACCATTATGAACGCCTTCATGGCCATCTAGCCTTCATCGAACATGCAACTATCGATACCGTAACACAATCGATTTCTTTTCATACGTTGAAAATGTGGTTGCTACAAGATAAACACTGTTTAAATTATTTTTATGTGGATAATGCTGTAAATATATACTACAACCCCTAGCAGAATGTTTCCGATCGGAGGCGTTGATACAGATTTTAGAGAAAACATTCACAATTTAGAAGTATAAAATATTACTTTATGGAGCCACAACTGATGGGAAATGAAAAGGGGCATATTGAAGAATAAAAAACAACGTCATAACGTAAGCTTCCATTTATTATAACAAAGAAACGAGAAAATAAACAAAATGTTACACGGAAAAAAGAAACATTCTGCCAGGGGTTGTACATTATTAAAAGGTAGACAATTTTACTGAGTTGTAAGGCTATTTTCTTTTCGTTTTTTAAACAATTTTGACAATAATTCTAAACAATTCATTTCGCAAGAATCCCCGAGTAGTAAAATGGTTTTCCTTTTGTTTGTCAAAAGAATTAATGTAAAAAGAATTATTCCTGAATTGTAAAATGGTTGTTTCTCCATTTTGTGATAGAATTAATTTCCCAAGAATCCCTGAGTAGTAAAATTAGTTTGCTTCGTTTGTCAATAGAATTAATTTGACAAAAATCCACAATTCTAAAATTATTCTCTTTCTGTTGACCACAATTAAATGTTTGAATGAATACAAATATAAATTACTTTTCAATCCCAGCTTCTGCAAATAATTTTGCGTTCGGAGTGTTACGCAGAGGTTCGAAAATCGTCGTTTTATGGAAAGTTGCAGTGTCGTGCAACGCAACAATGTATCTTATTAAAAACTCGTTTGCCTACTATCTGGTTCGTGTGCGTGAATACGAGTGTTCGCGTTTTCACTTCCTCCTCGTGTTGCATACAAAAAAAAGAATATTAATAACATTTGCATATGTATAGTTATATGCATACAGACATGTTTATTACTGCGAAAGTTCTCAGCTTTTCAAACGGAAGAAATCAAAGAAGAAAACAAATTGTCCGAAAGAAATGTAACGTGGAACCTGGTAGAACACTAAAGCTTCAAGTTTATTGACCCTAGGCTGCCTTGTGCAGGCTGGACTTGACGTACAATTTTCCAATTCCACTTTAATTTCATTTACTTACTGGGAAACCCATCTAGTATGCAATTTAGGACAAAACGTGGAAATTAGAACGACATACGAAATTTTTAGGTTTTGGATGAAATTCAGTTTTCTAAAAAATATTTTTACGTATTAGATAAACTTGTGGTTATCTCAAAATTTCTTTATATGCATTACATGTTTCAATCTGCAATTTTATTAAATCCTGCAGAAAAATTGTATGAGGAAAATCTTATAAAGAGAAATCTAATAAGAAGGAATCTTCAAAAGGAGAAGAAATCAAACGAGTATAATATGATTGCAATTTTATACAACATATTTTTAGTTATCAATTTGCAAAACCTGTAGTTGCAGAAAAATTTCCTGCATGTATTTACAAGTTTGAATTTGCAATGTGATTTTACGTTAGTTTATGGTTCAGGAAAACTGTATAAGGAAAATGCACACACATGTAATCTTGCACTTTACTCACAATCAGTCAGTTTGTCCAGAAATTAATGAATTCGATGCAGGAAACTTTAGAAAAATTGCGTACGGCAAATCTAATCAAGGAAAACGATCAAAATAATTTTACAAAACACATCTCTATACATGTATATTGATTTACAAATTGCTTGATTTGTAATTTGTTTTATATTTTACCATGTTTTTATTAACTCGCTTTCTTGTCTGTGTGTTTGTCTGTTCGGTACAAATTTTGCAATTGATGGCTGCTCTTTACTTTACCCCAATTGATTTTAAACTAAGTTCCCGATGAGCTAGAGACTTGAAACCTTAAATATGTATAGCTTAGAACTGGATGTTCGTTAGGGTTAGGGTTCCCTACACTACAGACGTCCGTCTGTCTGTCCTACCTTTATAAGGCTGTATCTGCAGCCCTATCTTACGATCTGCAATTTTATTTAATTCTTTTCAAGTTTCAGGAAAATTGCATAAGAAAAATCTAATCAAGGAAAACGATGAGAAGAAAAAAAATCTAACGACAAATAAGTAATATGAATTTAATCTTACAAAACACTACAGCTTGTTTCTTTTATTACACGTTACGATCCGCAATTTTCTCTCATTTTTCTTTCAGGTTTCAGGAAAACTACATAAGGAAAATCTAAACGAGGAAAACAATTAAAAGAAAAATTAACAAATTTATCCATGTATTAATTTCCATAGACTGAGCTTGAATTTTGCTTTATGTTTCAGAAACTCGAACTGCATAAAGAGAAGGAAAACTGCATAAGAAATATGCATAGAGTCTGCAAGTCGCTCGTAATCAGAAATGAAATAATGCTTTTATGAACGATGTTCTGTATCTTTTCACTTTTTCGACGTATGAACAAAGAAGAGAACGCGGAAACAGTCGATGGTAAATCGTAATCGATAACGGAAACGCGCGTTAGTTGCAATTAATGGTGCACGCCGATATCCAAGTCCCGCGGCTACGAATGCATTCGATGTCGGGGTCTGCACGCATTCGGTAATCTGCGGCCAATGTTTGCACATCACGGATGCATGAGCATGTCGATTTTAATGAAGACGAATAGGCTGATCGCGATATCGATAATGGCTGATAATGATAATAGCCCGTGTAAGTACACGATGCATCAGCCGCCAGTACGACAGTCGGAAAATTCGTATATAGTTGAACACTTGTAAACACGCGATAAAACCGCAATTTGTAAAATTCGTAAAACACGCGCAGCTGTGTGCCAACAGACAAAAGAACTGGACATTTCACTCTGGTTTGCAACAGGAACCGAGGAACAAGCGCGGACATTTTACGGAAGACAAAACAGAAAATAATTGCATTTGCAGCGCATTTAATCGCGTCGGAACGATAAAAAGAAACCTCTTATTACTCGTCATTTCCTGTGCCGAGTCGCTTTCTTATCAAGCTGTGCTGTAGAATTCCTACCATGGATGCAATAAAAATAGCTCGGTTAGATTATATTTTTTATATTGATATGGGAACCTTATACTGAGTGGCCCTGATTTTTACAGGCACATAATGACAGTACATTTTCATTTACGTATAGTTGAAAGAAAAAACGAAACTGTTGAACGAACATTTTTTGAAGCTTTGTTTCGACCCTTACACTAACAGCAATAATTTTCTTAACATCGTATTCCTTCGACTTTATCGCATATTTTTTATGTAATTTCACGTAGTATCATAGAATTTTACGCGAGTGTATGCTCATGTACTAATAACAGGTATTTGCAATATTAAAATTAAAATATTTCTCAAAGTAATAGTCTCTCGACATAAATAGAATGATACACTTTCATTCAGAATACCGAGACGCATCGAATGGTGCATAAAAATTATATGATTCCATTAGAAATAGATTGCACTTACTACAGTACACTTACAAACAAATTATTTAAATAAAAATAAATTTTAAAAAAATATACCACGTTTTTAAGACGGACTAAAAGGTATAAAATAATCTTTCCTAGCCCCATACAGATTCCTAACCCCACACAGATAGCGATCACGTACTACCGAGCGTCGCGCGGGGAGGTGTAACGGTTAAATTTAATAGTTTATATCTCCTAAACGCATGGGCTTTTTAACAAATTTTTTTTACATATTGTATTGTCATCCAGTTCTGAGCTATGTTTAAAATTACAAGTCTCCACCTCATCGGGAAGTTGGTTTAAAATCAATTGCAACATTTGTACCGAACAGACAGACAGACAGGCAAGAAAGCGAGCTAATAAAAACGTGGTAAAATAGCGGCACTGCATTAAATCGCTAATAAGTATACTGCGGATCTTTGTGGAAAATAAAAATTGCTAGAAGCGGCAGACATTCTCGCATTAAATGCACAAAGTGTATTAGTAATGTGTAGTACATTTTAGCCAGTTATTTAGGGATTCTGGCCGACAGCGGCGTCGGATCTCTTTCGGTTAGGTGGAATCCAAGCGTCACCGCAGACGATGACAGTGCCGGTCATATTATGGTACTGCCGGTGTTGAGTGGCAAGAAATCGTAACGTAAGGTAGCGAGCAAAGCAAAGCACGAGTGCAACCGAGCGGCCTTCATTCGCCACGACTCGGCGCGGTGGCGCCAAGCTGACCTATCTGCTCCACCGGCGCGGTTGTTCAGCCTGATTGCTTGACTTTCTTCAGAATAGAAACACTGCTCGTTCATTTTCTGCGTTTCGCCAAGAAGGGAATTCCGACCCGACTATTCCACGCTAAATGGTCGATGTATCCTCGTTTCGAGTCCCCGGGCGATCAGCTGCGGGACCTTTCGCGGATTTCGCTTTACCGATGGCGCTCTTTCGCAGACGCGACTTCTCGGCGTTTGCGAGAAGTCTCCGGAGCTTCAGTTGGTCAGATTTAATTAGGTTTGGGAGACGGTCAAGTGAATTAGTAGCTGCGGCAACGTTGGATGTGAGATTTCCTTAACCCTTTTTTAATTTTCTTGCCAACAACTCCCTACTATTTCAAGTGTTTTGTTTGAAATTTACTTCAAAGTTCTTTGACTGCTATTAACCCCTTGCCCTGTGATATCGTGTCAGATTCGTGATAAAGATGATGAAGATTTTAAACCGAGATGAAATTCTATTTTGGTTTCGTTAATGTATAGATATTGGAGAACATGTAGGCTACAAAGAAAGTTCTAATCACTGAAAGGCAGGCTCTGGAAGGTTCTAATCACTGTAGGGCTAGGGATTAAATATGTCTCAAACTTTGTTGCAATTTGTGCTTGTGGAACTTACATTTGTTTTAACTAAAAAATAAGACAATTAAATAAATAAAGGAAGAACCTAACACATATAAGAACCCCTTCTATTTACAGTCTGCTTTTTCTGATGTCGAGTCACACTCGACAAAGGAGTGCAAAGGGTTAAGATCTGTGTTAGCTTTTATTGTTACTCCATCAAATCCTGCTCTCCTGCAAAATTTAGATTTTATATATCGTCTAACCTTGTTCCAGCCAACAATTCAATAATTAAATTGTTTGCTGGAACAACGTTGGATGATATAAAGTGGAAATTTTAAGAGCTGGATTTCACACATAGGAGAACAATAAAAACTAAAATAGATTTCACATTCAACGTTGCTCCAGCCACCAATTCAAATATCAGAAGAGGAATCCAACATTGGGAACTTACCGATGAATGGCAAATTAGAATTTATATCTTGCTCTGTGGAGATTAGTTAAAAAAAGCAGCAGAATTGTTTAAAAACTGACTCAATGCGTTCTCTAAACTTCATCAGAAGTAATTTTGAATAGTTTCCATCATCGACAGAATTAGCGACGGAGGTGAGGCAGCGCGATGAGTTCGCAGTTCATTAGTAGCACGTACATCAGAAAATTAATTCTACAAATGGGAAAGTTTTCTCCGAGAAAAAGAGAATCAACTGTAACATCACTCTCGCGCAGTAATTACGTTCGAACACCAAAGTTTGCTGCAAAATGAACACTCCACCAATTAAAAGACGTTCTTTTTTATTCCATTAACATCGCACGCTATTAAACGAATTTATCAACTAATTAGAATGTCAAAACAACGATGTTTCTAATTTCTGCTACTCATTTTATGCATTTAAAACTCTGCATAGAAAAATGAATTAACATGACAAAACATTTGATACAGCAAAGAAATATTTTCTCGATTTCATTTTGCATGAAATAAGGTTGTACAGATTCATATTATAAAGGTCCACAGTCTAGCCATCTATTATTTCTGGCTTTCTAGATAATAAACTAAGCATCTCTCAGCAGTGTAGTTAGATTTTTCATGTGGATTGCAAAATTTTTAAATACTTTACTGTGGTCACACTTTTTCGTTTGTTTCGCGACTACGGTCCCAGTTAAACTTTGCACATAGACACGGAACAAAGATTCTCCATTCTCCCGGAGTAATTAACATTTTAAACTTTCATGACACCCGATTTCCATACAATGACTCCGCCGAACTGAAACGCGAAGTTCGAACGTGCGCTTGATCGCGACGGAAAGATAAACAGAAATCCGCAGCCATCGGCAGTGAACTCGGCGATGCTCGATAAAGAAGAAATTTAATATACTTTTTATCTGCCTTACATCCTACATTGCAACGGCAAACAAATTTCATACGCACAAATAACACTCGATCGTGTCGGTGACGCTCAATAATACATACCACTCCATTCTATGCTTTATCTCTCTGACGGCCTCCTCTGATATCTCGATTTTTAGCCAGGTTCTGACGTTTTTCTAAGCTTGTTGCTGTCGTCGCGAATTTTTTTATATTTACTCTTCTAGATTTTTGTGAAGAGTATCTTCAACGACGCGGGTGACGCAACCTTCCGTTTCGAAATCTCTGGATTCTACTAAAGATGCTTTCTTCACGTATAGTTGGGGGCAAATGATCCTTTTGTATTGTTTAATTACTACTCGAACACTAAATACTCTATTCTCCCAAAATTGCCTGTATTTGAACTGTGATAATTTCTGTGAAAGCTAGAAGCGTTCAGCTTCATCATCAATTGTTAATTTTAGAAACTGGAGATGCGTTTCTTCTCGCAAATTCGATTCAAACGTCTGCGAAAGCTTTTATTAACTTGTAGTAGGATCTTCCTATTTTTTATTCGTGAAGATTAGAGTTGTCACTCCTCGGCACGTGATCAGTAAAATCGTAAACAATTGTGGAATTGTCAAAAATTGTTAATTGTAAGAAACAGCGTTTCTTTCTAATTTAAAATAACAGTATAAATGGAAGACCTTGTATTTCTATGTAGCAAGTATTAATTATAAAAGTTCGAGAGATATTTCGCCGGAGTTTAATGAGGCTCGAGGACAGAAGTTCTTCGAGGTATTTTACATTGTCTGCAAACAACAAATTAATACGAGCTCCCCAAGGTCCTCAGCTAATGGAACGCGATCTTCTCGTTGTCCGAGACTTTCGATCGAACGATTATGCTTTCAATCAACCTCAAGTACGATAGTAATGGAATAATGATATCGATCGGAGATCGGATCAATGTGCTGCTTCCAAGTGGCTCTTATCTGATTACCTCATTGATCGGACGTGCTGTTTTCTGTAATCATTTTGTTCCGTAATAGTGTGTGACACAACGCAGTTAAGCCGAAAAAAAAGATCAGTTGTCAGTGATACTGGATTAGCGTCGAGGTTACGCGATATCATCAACCTTGTTTTTCGTATCGTATCGTCTAGAATTCTTTGGGACTGCTTTCGATTGCTGCTTCGCTGTTTTTCGGTGCAACCAAGTCTTCGTGTAACATTTTTTTACGGCAAACTTTTGCAGTAGGAGAGTTAATTCGAATGCACGCGAGTACGCGCTTGTGTGCTGTAAAGTGTGTACTGCTGCAATTGACATCAAAAGTTCTTGATTCAGTGCATTTGGTGTTTGAAAATTTTTCAGTACTTTTGCATTGGACAAAATTTATTAATATCATTCGACTGAAAATAACTAAATAATAATCAAGCGGAATCCAATGATGAAAATATTTAAAGCAAGAAAAATACATAGTTACTAGATATACATAGTTACTCGAATTAATATTCGGACGCTCTAAAAAAGACGATAACTATTTTAATATTGTACTATACGATTTGATAGATGTATAACACATTTAGATTTGACAAGGAATGACTGCTAACTTAATCTAATACAACTTTTTGTTATTGTGCCTCTCCAATTGCTTACAAAAAATATTGAATAGAGGTAAAAAAATGTTGTTTATCTTAGAAGAACGACAAACTGTCTTCTATTTTCTTCAATGAATGCGCACTCAAGAACAGGTATACACAAAGATGGTATTTCGGAATAAGGAAATGTAGCAAGTAATGGCTTATTATGAATGACTTCGCGATAATAAGCTCTATGTAACGGTACAGACAAAGCTAATTGCAGTATCCGGTCCATTGCAACCCAATGAGTTGTTCAAGACGCTCGTATCGATTTCCCAGGTAGCGTTCGTACACGTTCAAACCAATACGATAATCACATACTAAATATATTCTGAAATATGTCTGTTAACAAACAAATCTTATATTCAAAATCTTCTTTTCAAAATAGCGTCGGTCAGAATGTTTTCAACGTTCTCAATATTTTTAAATTCGTAAATTTAAGATTCCAATCTTGATGACCAAAATGAGAGCACTATAAATTGAATAAAACAAATACTCCTGAAACAAATGATTGGAATACAATATGAGACCGCCTTTGCTTAAAGATTTAGGACAAATTTTCTGATAAATCAGTGTACATATGTATACTTATACATATTATAGATACAATATGTATAATAATACAAATATTGACATGATGAAGACAAATTCATGAATATTCATACAAAAACATTGAAAAATCGGATTGACCATATTAAACCATCATCTACTTCATTAAAAAAGTAGTTACATTATTATCCACCAAAATTTGTTAAATTTTTGAGCAATTAACGACTTGAAAAATCTCACTACCTCATTGATTAAAAATTAGTATGCAGCAGAAATTCACAGAAAAATATTCGACAATCTCGGGAACCCATATGTGTGACAATGACTCATTGAACAACACTTAATTCTATTCAAAAATAACTAACATTATCGATCGTTAATGAGCTATTCACGAAAATTTGTTAAATCTTGGATCACTTAAAAACAAGTTGACGAATAATTCGCCGCCTCTGCTAACGATGACCAATTGAACAGGGTCCAACTTGATTGTTATTGGAACATTAATAAGTGATTCATCGAAATGCGATGTGTGTCCGAACAATTCAGAAGATAATTTCCAAAGAATTCGTACAAAAACATTGAAAAATCTCATTGCCTCCATGACGACGGCCCCATTAAACTACCATCAACTTTATTTTTAAAAAAATAGTTACATTATTCGATGCTGAATAAGCGATTCATTATTTTGAGCACCTAAAAACAAGTTCAAGAATAACTCGTACAAGAGAACATTGAAAGATCTCGTTGCTTCTATGACGACGACCAATTGAACAGTGTCCAACTTGATTAAAAACTAATGGCACGATAATTGAGAGATGATTCATCGGAATTGGTAGCGTCCGGACGCGTATCGTCGGGTGTCGCAATAATAGAAAGGATGTCCGGTTTCTTGGTGCGGCGTTCTCGCGACTCGTGATCCGCGTTGTGGTTGATTTTACTGACAGTGACAATGCGTGGTTCGGCTGATAGCGGTGGTTGGGTATCGAAGAACAGTAAGCCAGCAACAAGAGCATGCAACCGACCGGCCTTCACTCGGCTCGCCTCGGCCTGGTGGCGCCAAGCTGACCTATCTGTTCTACCAACACAGAACTCGCCTTGCATCAGAGCTCAGGCTCGCCTTGCTCGACTGGCTGGGCTTCGCAGGAAAATGCAGACGTGCTCGCGCAACCATGTTTTTCTCCCCGTCATGTGTGTGTGTGTGTGTATTTGCCCGCGTATATTTCTCTCTCTCTCTCTCTCTGTTTCTCTCGGTGTGTGTTTGTGATAGTGTGCGCATCGTAGCCCGCGATCGCGCGGATCCACGTGTGCGTGCCTCAAACGATCCGAGTACGATGCGCCATACGCGCGTAATCGCGCCAACCTCGCATAACCGACTTCTTTTTCTCATCCGTGCGCACAAGGTCCATTAATTACTACTCGTACGCACCGTTTCATTCCTCCGGGAATCATTTTCTTCCTGTGTCCACGATCTATGCCTCTCGAGAGAACTTATCCGCTCGACTACCGCCGCGCCGCGATTCTAACCGTGCGCGGTGCTTCTTTCTACAACCATTGGCTGCGCGCTCTCGAGCTTTTGTATTGCTGTCAGAGCAATTTTAGAGAATTTCGGGATTCCCGGAAATTTTCGTGTTTGTCGAGAATATTTGAGACTCCCGGGTAGGGCTGTTAGCTTCCTTCGAAGGTCGAAGATTTTGAAGCATCGAAGGGTCGATTTCAGAAACTTCGAAGGCGATGGGAATTGAAGTTTCGGAGCTACGAATTTTATTTAAAGTTAAAAGAAACGGAGTTTCGAAGCTTTGAACTTCGAAATTTCGCTGCTATGTTATATTTGATACAATTACAGTCAGCTTGAAAGTCGATTGAAGTCTACCAGATTAAAGTCGGGCATTTGAAACAAATACCCCAATATGTTATCACACATAATAATAATTATTATTATTATTTATTATGAATGGACCGAGGTCCATTTACAATAGAATAAAGACTTAACATAAATTACTAAGAAAGGACATGCATAAAAGAAAAAAAAAACTATTGGTATAAAGGCACTGATATTATGAGTTAATCCTGCGTAATTTTTTTTTGAAAGTTTGTAACGACCCATTAAAATAGTCAATACTATTATATAGAGTGTTGGAGTTCGCAATAATTCGATTTATAGGATTTGTTAATCCATATGTGGATTTGCATTTAAGTGTTTGAAAACCTGCTCGAGATCTCAAAGCACGTTCAGGTGCGTAAAAATTGATTTGCATAAGGAGAGAGGTACAATCTATATGGTTATTAATTAAATTAAAAATAAAGCTCTGGTCGGATAGTCTTCTGCGAGCAGACAATGTTTCCAGGTTGACTATGGTTAATATTGTGGAGTAATCGTGATCAACGATTGACATAGGATTATTAATCTTATTAGAACAAAACCTGAGAAATTTATGCTGCACTCTCTCTAGCATGATTTCATAATTTAAGCTATTCGGAGCTATTCTATTTATATCAGTCGACTTCATACGATTCGAAGACTTCGAAACTTCGTACACCTCGAAGTTCCCTTCGTTCCTTCGAATCTTCGACGAGTCGAAGCTTCCCGTCGAATATTTTCTAAAATCCTGAAAATTCTCGAGATTCCCGAAATCTTCGGGAACCCGAAGAAAATTCTCGATCATCGAGTGCCCCACATTTTTCGAGTTTTCGCACACCTTTAATTGTTGTCCACTTCAGCTGTTCTTCGAGTGCTCCTAAAGGTTAAACTTCTGCGGTGAAATAGTCATATCAACTATTCGCCATCCTGATGTATGATTTCCTACCATCTTGCGAGTGGTGCAATTATCCTGTCGCTCTAGAATTTCTTCCGGTTAAAGAACTCGGGCAGGCTCAGAACTTTTCTGGCAAGCTAATACAATAATATTTATCTAGTAATAATATGCTATTTCAATCAGGATGACTCCAAAATTTTTGAAAATTATAAAATGTCTCATTCTCCACATGCATACATTTTGCTGGGAGAACCTTTTTAAGCGTGGCGAGTCTATCGAACAACCCTGAAATTGATATTCCAATGATTTGACTTAAAATTGGTTCATAAAATGAAGTATATCGTATTATATCGTTTAATTTAAAATTGAGTTACAACATTAAATTTTATTTCATTTAAAATTGCTTCATGTAAAATGAAGTATATTGTATAATTGTTCAATTGAAAATTGGATTATAAAATCAAATATATTTCAGTTATTTCATTTAAGATTGGGTTATAAAATTAAATATATCTTAGTGACTTCATTTAAAGTTGAGTTATAAAATTAAATATATCTTAGTGACTTCATTTAAAGTTGGGTGAGAAGATTAAATTTTGATTAAGAAAAAATGAAGAATGTGTACCAGCAAATCGTATGAAAAATATTTCACATGAGATTTATTAGCGTTAGAGAAAGTAGCTAAACGCTGTAGTGTACACCCACAGTTGCTAATCAGTTGGTAATTAATCTAGATAAAAAAAAGCTGAACATCCGCGTATCTGTTAAGTGACGCAAAAAAACGCAATGTTTGCGAAACACGTCGTTACAAAAAATTCTGGTGACGATAAAAAGCCAACGAAATGATATTGTAATTTCGGGCATTCTTTGATAATCGCTTGTTTTCATACGGTCAGCGATAAACCGACGCAGATAACTTAGATTAGTCGGTGAAGGTAGTGCTTCACTGAATCAAAACGTCTGATTAACTAGTTGTCGTAATAACAAGTCGCGTCGATTTCATTATGTAATATCTAATTTCACAAGTAGTTAATACGCATTCTACAGAAACTTTCTCGACTTCTGGATCAGAGCGCGCAGATTTGCGGAGGAACGATTGTCTCTCGATTTGATCACGATACTGTCATCATTAGATTGCAGATCTTCATGCAAAATACAAATTTTCCACCTGAATTCCAACAAACCGGAGTAACATAGAAATTTATTTTCTGTGTTTATATGTTCAATAGGTTGACAGTGATATAAAAGTATTTTTCCATTCGTCTAATGTTTTTCATTTTTCAAATTACACGTACTAATTATTGTCATAAATGCATGAACTCCTCTGTCCAATAATTACTAGACAGTGAACGTTCATGTAAAATAAAAATTGTAATATGTTAAAATAAGTTGAAAATAATACAACAGTATATTGAAATTCCTCAAATGTTTTTACTATGTTAAATTATATGTATCCACTCAGTTTTGTCATAAATGCATGAACTCCGCTGTCCAATAATTACTAGACAGTGAACGTTCATGTAAAATAAAAATTGTAATATGTTTAAAATAAGTTGAAAATAATATAACAGTATATATTGAAATTCCTCAAATGTTTTTACTATGTTAAATTATATGTATCCACGCAGTTTTGTCATAAATGCATGAACTCCGCTGTCCAATAATTACTAGACAGTGAACGTTCATGTAAAATAAAAATTGTAATATGTTTAAAATAAGTTGAAAATAATATAACAGTATATATTGAAATTCCTCAAATGTTTTTACTATGTTAAATTATATGTATCCACGCAGTTTTGTCATAAATGCATAATCGCAATAACGACTTGTGAATACTGATTCCAACAGACGTACAGTGTCACCCGACGGACATTTAAACAATTCAGAAAGGCTGATGTTTATAATGTTTTGATGTTGTCAGCAAGATATGTACAAGCACAATCGGTATTTCTTTTTTTGTGCCGGATTTGTTAGTGCAATCAGCGTTCATGTAATTCTCATTATACGGTTTCCATAGTGACGCACGTGATGACCATGAGTGCACTTCCCAGTTTGCATAATTTTTAGTAAACACTGTTTATCTCATGGAAGATTGATTAGTGCGACGACCGTGGTACAACAATTCCCACGTAACTTTGAACCTAAGATTTTATTGCATTGTTCTTTTAAATTGTTATTGGAAAAAGTGAAAGACTCGCGGCTTCAATTGTTTTTACACCTTTTGGTATTGGCCAAGTCATTCAATGTATAACAAGTGTAATATATTACCAAGTGTTCATTGAATAATATACAACATTATAATAATATACAAGTAATGATATACATATATTATAATATTAATATATGTATGCGTATGTGTACGTATATTATAATATTAATATATGTATAATGATGTAATAATAGTATAATGTACATATATAATTATTGCCATGTTTTGTAGTTTTATAGCAGATATTTATTTAGATTATATTGGAAGAAAAGATTTCATGTGTGTGTGTGTGTGTGTGTGTTCTATAAAACTATGTGCAAAATTTTTAGGTAACGTCAACACTTTGGACAAACATTAAAGAATATTTAAAAATCGAAAGAAATAATAAATGTACAATGTTCAAACAACTTACGACACTGTCTCAGTCAAAGCTTGTTCATACCTCGCAAAGCAGTTGCATTCGATCAATCGTTGCAACACGAAAATTGTCACCGGAACAAATGCTGCCGACGCACGTGTTAACGTTCATTATTTTACAACAAAAACGCATAGCAAGTTTGAATTGCTGACTAACGATGATTTTCAATGCTCCACCATTACGTTTTCTAAAGTTTAGCACCACTTTAGATATGACGCAAGAAGTATTGAATGTCACAAAGTCGTTCCTAAGTGTAATAAATTATGTTTTATCTACGCGAGTGCAAATAAATCATGATAGTCAAATTTATTTCACTGAACTTGCGGAATTCTTCGGTGTAGAAGTGCTCGAATCTACTTCTGATTTATGACTCTGAGAGTATTATTTTCAACCTATTAAGAAAGAAAATGAGCGTTTATTTCACTCCAGTTTGTTGCAATCAGATAGAAAATGTTTATTTTGCCTAAAGATCTGCAGTCATGGAGTTTCTTGAAGGTGTTGAGAAATAGTAGAGAATAGAGTTTATAAATATTAACAGTCCCGTGTGCAACCCCTAAGCGTCTTTACCATACGAGGACTGGTTTGTTTGTTAACTTGTTTCGAAAAACATCGCTAATTCCCGTTGTAGTATTATGTTCACCCCCCCCCCGCTAAGGAATAAAATAAATTCTTATTTCACTCCAGTTTGTTGCAATCAGGTAGAAAATGTTTATTTTGCCTGAAGATCTGTAGTCATGTGGTTTCTTGGAGGTGTTGAAAAGTAATAGAGAATATTAGTTTATAAATATTAACAGAGAGAGTCCCGTGTGCAACCCCTAAGCGTCTTTACCGTACGTGGACTGGTTTGTCTGTTAACTCGTTTTTGAAATACAAAGGCGGTCACTGCCGCGAAGCGAGACGCGGGAAGTGGGTCCGCAGAACATCGCTAATTCCCGTCGTCGATCGTGTAACTGTGATCACGCCAAGGTCGAAGGGACTCGAAAGGACAGAAAAGCGGAACGAACGGATGAAGGAGGATTTATCGTGTCTCATACGTTGATCTCTCTTCGTGTCTGTTGGGGGCCCCCCGCCCTGCCTTCGAATTTATACGAACAGGCCATCGAAACCTGCTTTTCGACCGGTTGCCCTCATCGGCCCCCTTGCGCATACCCCTTTCGCCTCGTCCCGCCCCCTCCTCGAATATATATCCCGGTAGTACCGGTCGTCTTCTTCTTCTCCCGCAAAGACCACGGTACTTCGTCGTCGTGTCAAGTTCACTGCTACCGTTTTTCGTATCTTGCTCCTTTCTTGTCTGTTTCTTTGATTCGTCGCCTCCTTCTTCCACCCGGCCCTCTATATCTCGATTAAGCTCGAGACCTTGCTCCTCCGCGAGAACCTTTTCCTAAAAACCTCTACTCGGCCATCCTTGATATCTCTATTCCTTCCGGTTCCTTTCCCCAGTGACGTCACTTTGTCTATTAGAACCTGGGATCTTCAAGCTTTAACGGGGTAGACTCGTCTCTTCGCGACGTAATTTGCATTATTCGGCAGCATACAGCTGTCGCAGCTTTACGAACATAACTACATGCGCATGATCGTTTATCTACCGCTTTAGACTGCTGAAAAACTATAGTACTTTGCATTATCGAGAAATGAGAATCCTGCAAACGGGAGTCTATCCCTTAAGTTATCTTGTTGACACTTTGTCTTCTGGTGATAGAGTCTCAAAATTTTTGAAAGTCTGTAATTGTATATTATATTAGGTCGAGTCATAAATAACTTTCGATACGAAGAATAGTTTTTCTAGCTAGCTGCATCGGAAGTTTCACCAGATATTACCACCTCGATTTTCGTCATTATTATTATTCGTAGCGGACAATGTTTATATAAGGTTGAATGGTTTCGAGAGATGCATACTTTGGTGTTGTTTTTTTGTTTAGCTAGACGCGTAGAAGAGATATGTATGAGATTGGATGAGTATAGTATCTTTTCTTCCTGCACCAATCTCTACAAAAAAGTATTAAACTATTAATATCGAAAAACCATTAGTTAAGGAAATATTTTAATTTCAGTGTTATTTTAATGTCAAGAAGAGATAAAATATTGCAACATTGTTATTCTGCAAGAGGATGTGCAGTCTAATGATAATGAACGTGTTAGGCATAAAAAAAATGGCAATTCTGCACACGCATATAATTCGAGGAGTCAAATATCCTTGTATTTAATTTTCGTACGTTGATTACCAGCAGCTGACATGGCAGTCAGCATGTTAACTCCATAGTGAACAAGTCTGTGTCTGATACGAGCGAGTCCGATAGTAAAAGGATGGTGGTATCACGTTTCATAATTATATAGAATACGCTAAGAGAACGTTTTGCTTGTTACGTACGCACGCGTAGAAAATTTATAAGAAGTAAAAAATAGTGCCGATTTGGAAAAGAAGCACTTCTTTATAAATTCTTGTTGAAGATAGTTTTGGAATGTTGGAAAAGAGTCCAAAGTAATATTGTTTACATAAGCAAGGACGCAGCATGCGTTGTACATATACCTTTGTATGTATATAAATTTCAAGTAGCTTTTCAATTGTTATTTAATTACACACACACACACGTGTTTAAATAGTTTTCATGTAGCTCATTGTGAGATGGATTTCGCGATGTTCACATTTGCTAAATTTTGTTCGAGCTCTCGATCCCGAGTCTGTCATAATATTATGAGACGAGGGGTTAATAACTTGAACTGCGTCGAATGACTGGTAATATGGAGAATAGAAAGTCATAAGAAGGATGTGCACACTAGATTTCTCATCCTGATTCCCAACAGTTTAAGGATGTTGGACACATCAATCTCGGAAGTCCACTACTACTGTTCGGATAATAGAACAGTGATTAGTAAATCGTACAATAAACGTGTCCTATTATATATCGATCAAACTGAACAGTTTGCAATGCATTCTGGCACTAAAGAATTCTGATATCGAAGGTTCGGATAATCGACGTTCTGCTATGCCGCGAATTAAACGAGTAAACATGATCCAAACTGTATCGTGTCTGGACTCATTTCAATCAGAGAAATGTCGCGAATGTGTTGATAAATGGTCTATTAAAATTCATCGGAAACAAAAAGTTTAATCATTTAAATTGAGTCTATCGAGGACTGTATGAAAAGTGCTAACAATTTCAAATTCACTGGATAAAAGATTCAGAACTATATTAGTTCAATAACTGACGAGAACGTTAAGCAGCAACTTTATCAAAAAATTTATTTAAACTAGAAACATATCGATGTTTGTTTGTATATGTATGTTGTCCTGCATGATTGGTTAAGCTAGATTTAGGTTCTCTGTTGGCTCTAGCTAACAGAAGGTTCTGCCAACACCTCGAGCCTCTAATTTTTAGGCATGTCTCATAATTTTGTCGACTAGTGTACATCTTCTTTCTTCGTCCTGTTCTTCGGTCTGTCTTCTTCCTGCCGAGAAGTCCGTCTCCGTTGCTCCCTGGCTTACCGTCCGGGCTACTGTACGTCAAAGCGTTCTCTCTCGTACGTCATTGGTAGCCAGCTGAGGCAGCTGCCGGCCGGCTATCGGCTACCATAATCTCCTTCTGCCTGAGATTTGTTCTCCGCGCCCATTTCATCTCTGCGTTTACGACACACCGCACCGGGCCAAATGCGGCCGGCCAGCCGCGAAGCAAATCGAAACGATGATTCGAGAAGAACAAGCGCGTTCGATCGCGTGACCGGGCTCTGCCCTTCGAATCGCAGTAACGCATCAACAATCCCGAACACTTCTTCTCGCTATCTTGCTCGCCGACCGATATGCAATATCGTTCTTTTTATCCCAGCGCGCCTTTTATACTCCATTGATAGATCAGTTTCATTTTAATTAAATATTAGCTCATCCGGTAATATATAAATTTTATTTATTTTCAAAGCGATTTTCCATGCTTTTAATCTATCCACTTGCTCCACTTTACCCAATGCGTTTGTAATGTTGACTACGCGTTTATTCGGCTTCGGAAAACTGTGAAGACGGAGCAACAAATTTTCACTCGCTCTACTATCACAATCTTTCACTGGACAGTAATCAAAATTTTTTTGCTACGCGGTGGAAAACTTGCAGCTTCCATAACGTTATTCTTAATTAACACTGTAAGTTTCTACGCCAAGTATCTACGGGGCCTCTATGGGGCTCCTGGCTCTGACCTCTTATTGGCAACTCGACTCGTGTCATCGTTGTACTGAGAATTTTGTGCGTTTACCACAAATGTTATTGCAATTTGAGACGGTAGAGAGATTTCTGCGTTGCTCATACGAGAAATATTTATTATTTACTACTGAAAGGTCTTGACATTTTTTTAAGACTTCTAGACTACGTGTACGCTAAGTAATTGTTAAACGATAAGAGTAACCATATTAATAAGAATTGTCTGATTCTTACAAGGGAAGGACTCCAAGTATCCGACTTTTATTTTGATAATCTTTTGTAAGACGATGGTATATGGATCCCTAATGATGTCTGCAAAATATTAGGTGTAGTTACTCAATAGTTTTAAAGATATAAACAATTGAACTTTCACGCAACCTGCTTACACAGATAAAATGTCAACAAGGTGTGAAAGTATAATTGTTTATATCTTTAAAACTATTGAGTAACTACACCTAATATTTTGCAGATATCATTACTGTCGTCCCACAAAAAATTATCAAAATCGAAGTCGGACTCTTGGGGTCCTTCCCTTGTTAGAGTATTTCTACTTTTCGGCAATGTAACACTCAAAATGTCAGATCCCAATAACGGCATCGTTCGTTCAGCTTTTGTTTTGATTCGCGGTGAACGATTGTCGAGAAGATGGCGACGCGACGTTACACATTTCTCGGAGAGAGTCGGTTCTCTTTTTTCGCTTTTATTCCGGCGGCGATTGTGGGCTGTTTGACACGAGAGTTATCACAACGGCCTACCGGTGATCCGGAGCGGCGTCGACGGGAGGTTACGGAAATGTGGCGCCAAGATATTCGTTAAATATATATGTGCTTGGTAATCATGCATGCGTTTACACGCATAATGTGGAATATCGAGTGGTCGTCGTGTGATTCCTACACGTTTGTTCTGGTGATACTTTCGGCATTTTTTTGAGAAGTTGGAGCAATTAGTTTACTCCATGATGTGAAAAGATATTTTCTCAAAAATTGCTATTGATCGGAATTGTAGAGAAAATACTAAACGTTGCATTTTACAACTTTTGTAGTTTCATTGAAAACGACGGACATCGAAAGATGTAAGAACCCTTAGATTTAGTGCAGTTAGAGGCCGAAAATCACGAAAAACTGCAATTTTAACATCTTTAAATGTTTGCAGCTTGTTACAAACGTCGACCGATTTGAATCAAAATTTTCAGAATATGTTTAATCGATAATCTACGAAACATGTTTTCTAAAAAATTTCCATACAAGCCCACATAAAAAAAGTTGCAACAGACAACTTTTAGTATTATCCCTGCATTCCGACAACTTGCAATTTTTTCTCAAAAATTGTGTTCACGTTGGGTAGCAAACCTATTGTTCTAACTGCTCACGAAAGTTCAAATCGTATGGTTCAAGATGAAAAAATGTTATCGCCTTTAGAAGAGTGTCCGAAAATTAGTGAGAGTCACTGTAATATTTTGTACGAAATTGAAAATCCTGTTCCAAGGGAACTCTCAGGAGTGACGTCATAGTATAAAATGTTTGAAAAACAGGAACTTATCATTTTTATATAATGTTGATAATATTGTAAGCATTTATTAAGGATGTGTGCACGGCGACCGGTGTCGTAACGCATTGTCCGTGAAAAATAAAAATTGCACGAGCGCAACGCTCGGAAGGTCGGGGCGATATACTATACTGCGAGTAAACGCGGAGCTTATGCATACACGCACATTATGTGTTCGGGCAACTGTATATTTGCGAAAACAGTAGCGGAAATGCGTGGCCGCGTTTGAGCAAGTCGCGATGGAATTTTCATTCAAGCCGGCAATTAGTATTCCAACCGTCCCCGGTGCAGACTTCCAACTCGTGTCTTTGAAATTCCTCTTCGGTCTTATCGAATCACGTTGTCACGAACGGTGTAGCCACTTCATTCGTGAAGATCCAATATCCCATTGAGCACTGGCCGTTGTGCAATCACAATGTGTTCTTTTGTAGACTTCGTAGACTTACGACAGAAAGAAACTCGAGAACGTCAATTTATTAATTTCAGATTTTTCGAATCAGCAAGGGAAGAAAGACATTTCTTGCTGACTTCTATTTCTGGCAATTGATTAAATAAATAAAAAGAAATTTTCTTTTTCTCTAGCTTGTATTTATAAATGTAGTATAAGTTAGTATGAACTATTCTACATAGATGTCGCCCGAGAATAAAGGTGTTTTCCTCGCTCAAATCAATCGCAATGACAAACAGTCACGTGCGAGGTATACTAGTTTTAAACTTTTACGTTTCCCCCTCTTCTGGAAAAAAAGGAGAAAGCGTTTCAAACAGAGATCTTGAGCTGCGTTTCATTGACTATCGAACAATACTATCAGCCTTATCGGCGCACCCTATCTTACTATGATTATTGACACTCCGCGTTATCGCAACCGAGCAGTGTCAAATACGGTGTACCTGTTTGATAGTTTGTTCAAAAGCTGGTAGCTTTCCATTCATAGTTGTTTCCCGTTCGCTCGAGAATTTTCACAAATCCCAGTTCCGTATTAGATACGCTCTAGGAAGTGTATCGAGTGTATTTGCGAAATCAAAGACAGTTTTACGCGATTTCCCTTACTTTTATCGTCTGCAATAATCTCCTCTGATAAGAAAGCAGCGCCACGTGAGAGGTTGCAATTCTAGACAAAAATTAGAAGCAGTAAATTATCTATTTATAGTGCAACAGGACTGTCTAAAATTGAATATAGTCAACGAAACTGGAGCTTCGTTTTATTTACTGTTTAACAATGCTTTCTGTTTGGATCCAATCTCTGCACAAATATCATGTCGTTCTCATGTCGCCATCCATATTATGAAAGTTAACAGTACTTTTTATTTGTTTTATCAGAGAAACATTTTGGGAGCGATTCGTAACGCATTTGGAGTAACGTTTGCTTTGCGAAAATATTCTCCGCGGCTAATAACGAGAAATGCAGACCAACCAAAGCCGTGTTTTACGTTAATAACTACTGAACGAAGTCGCGGAGAAGATTTTCGCAAAGGTAAAAGTTACTCCAAATGACGTGAAGAATCGCCTCCTTCAAGTACAACATTTTTGGGACACCCTGTTGCTCGTCAGATTTTAATAAAATGGCTGGCTTAAATGGGAATTTAAATAAAGATTCACAGTCGTCAGGAAAGCGCACTGCACCACAAAACGGCACTTGAAGCAAATGTTTCAATTGCAAAACAACCTTTGTGAGAACTCACATTCTATCACATTAATCACAGAACGAAATGTTCATTGATATTGCAATTGACGTGAAGTATCGCGAGATTATCAGGTATTCTAAATGCGCAGTATTTATCGAGTACACTCTTGAGAAACGTCGAGTGGGTAACATGAATATACATATGCATGTAATCAGAAAATTTTATCTCGCCCGATCCCGAGATTGGCGCACGAAATTTCAAAGGTACGTCAAACCGGCGAATGCTAATAAATGCTTTTTATAGTTCGCATTTCTTGTGTTTGATTTGCTAGAGAGAAACGACACGTGGGTGACGCACGAGGTCTACGAGGAACGTTTTCTTACACTTCTGGGAATTTTTATACGTGGTTTCGAAAGTCTCTCGATTCGACGAATTTTAATCAACATACGTCACTGGACTCTGCCGAAATAAAGCTATTCAAATATGTATTGGCTGAACATGTGACGGAATTTGATATAATTTTGATTATTCATTTTGCGAAGGTCAAGTGACCCAATTCACGGAAGGCTTCTACAGTGTAAATTTTTTATTGTTAATTTGCTGAGAGCCCCAATAAAGGAGGGAAAAAGAAATTTACGTGTAACTAGGAGAAAATTAGATTTATTTGAATTTGTCTAGCACAGAATAAATCTTTTATATTTAAATCGCCGGGGGAGCCCTAATAAAAGAGGGAACTTTTTAGATTTATTTGAAGCCTAGACTAGTATAAATCTTTTGTTTTTAATTTGTTAAGAGCCCCAATAATGAAGGGAAAATTAAATATATTTTAATCTGTCTACCACAGAGCTCATCTATTTTTAATTTGCTGAAAGCACGAGTGAACGAGAGGAAAATTTATTTGCTACCATCTATTTATGCCAGTATGAATATGCATAAATTGCTGCGTCCTATTTACTGTACACCACTTCCATATTTTTACGGAATTATGCAGCTTCGTATTTATTCTAGATATTTCTTCGGAGCATATATTAACGGTGACGGCCATAAAAGATATTTCGCGAAGGCGCAGTAAACATAGCTAAAAAATGGCGGCGCCGTCGAACGAAAAAGCCCCCGGGGGGAAGTACTCAGAAAACATTCGATTAATCTCGCCGTTTCAGCTAATACATTACGGCATCCGATTCAGTATTTTCTGCTGCGCACCGGCTGCTATATTTTCGTAATGCTGTCCATTAATTCTTTACGCCCGTGACAAATGCGGCGAAACGCGAGCGTCCGGTGACACAGCGACTGGTTAAAGTGTGAGCAATGAATTACAATTAAAAACATCATCCGAAACAAATATCTATCGCAACATAATCCATTGGGGGCGATAACTCATTCGCTGCAGCACGCGGGAATTTTTAAAGGGAAGGGGAGGGGGGTCGACACATCTTCAAGCGTTTTACAATTCAAATGCTCGCTCACGCTGAACAAGGTCAGATATGCAACTGGGGCGAGTCATACCTTTTGTCTAATTGCGAGAAGGCAAAAGGAAAGGGGGAAATTGTAAATGATGTTAGAGAAGCTGTAATTTTCCGGGACATCCGTGATGCTCCATTGTTCAGCGCGCGCGCTTTTTTTCGAACGAGCGATTCTGCTGTCGATTTTCGCGCGCGCGAACACTATAGCGAAATGGTCGGAAACGTCTTGAGAACCGTGCGCAGTTCTCGACAATAATTGCAGAGAACAGTTTCGAGGAACGTTCCGTGTGCACTTTTATTTTATTATTTGATTACTCTCTTAAGGGGGGAATCTTGTGTAGAATGAAATTTTCGGACGCTCGATCCTTTTTAACTTGACTGTGTGAAAACGTACACTAATGACCCTGGAATCAGATTAGCGAAAAACTGCGGCGAGTTAAAATGAATTTCGATTTTTTCACGATTTTTCTGTTACTCAAACTTTGAACGCATTTTTCCCGAAACGCAACATTTCGCATGCCGTGCAACGTAGCTCGACGTAACTCAAACATATTCTATAAATAATTGGCCTCTCAGCACGACGAGCAGAAATATAAAATATTGTTATTAACAATTGCAATTTTGCAAATTTTAATAAAAGAAGAATGTCATGCTGGGCATTTTCGCATAAACGAACGATGCCATTTTGATTTGTTTGTTCCTTATCATTTTTGGCACACCCCTGGCATTTTAGTGTTGTTGCAAGTTCTTTTCAGAGTGTCTCGATGTTAGCTCGTAAAATGAATTAGTTGTATATTTCATGACACGGAGATTTTCGAATGGATTCCTGCTATTTTCGAGAAACGACCGACCGCGTGTCGCTGCGTGTCTGGTGCGTCGTCCGCGCATCTGGTTCGCATAGTGGTGACATCGTGCCGAGACATGGCATCGTCCCGTTTTAATTCCATGTAGACGCACCGTCTGGGCCGACGCGCGACGGAATCGACAAGGGAAAAATAAACGCGTGCACGTAGGCACGGACCAAGAGAGAGAGAGCACACGGTCAGGAGTCTCGCGGTGGCCCGTAGTCGTCGTCGAGGTCCACTTTCGGTATGCAAGAGGAGAACGCGGCACGACACGCGGCTATATTAAACCCGGCCGACGACCGTGTGCGTGTGTAAACTGCTGGTAAGCTTGCAAGCACCGGCAGGCTTTCTCGTTTAACCCGGATCAGCCGTTCCTCTCGACGATAACCCTCGCCCGGCCGCCTGTTCTTCCGACCGCAGATGCGTTTCCTCGCTATTTCTTCCTCGCCGCGACGATTCCGCCATCGAAATCTCACCTTCCCGGACCCTAGCAACGGGGAGACCGGATTTGTAACAATTAGTGAGGTAATTGTTCCCGTAAGCAGCCTGTTGAAGCCGCTAGTCGGCCATTTTGGGCAGAGATGTTATCCTAAATGCACAGTATTTTTTAAAATTTGTTTTTTAATATCGCATTGTCATTCAGTTCTGAGCTGTGTTTGAAGTTTCAAGTCTCTAGCTCGTCGGGAAGTGGTTTAAAATTCGATTACAAGATTTGACGCATACAACAACGACAACTCGGCAAGCTAATATAAGCGTAGTAAAATGTTCTGCATTTATTATGGGGAGCAGAAATAAAATAGAAATTGATTTCATCCCCTTTAACAGGTTTCGTGCCACGTGTACTACCGATGATACACGTTAACATTAACCTACCGAGCCTTAAAAGTAACTGGTACATGTTTCCTTATCACAATGTGGTAAGTAATGTAATTGATTTTCTTTAGACTTTGTGCGACTCCTATTATAATACGTGCTCTACTAAAGATATTTATACAATTCTTATATAATCGTTTTTATTATTTCAATAATGGTAAAATAATAAATCTGGAACCGGTCATTTTGACCGGTGGTGGTAGGTTTAGTGTTAAACTATCAGGCCGCATGTACCACTGATAGTACATGCTAACGCTGACATATTTATTTAATGCGCTAAGAACACATATTATAACAAGTTTATCACTGTAGAATGTATTTCTACCAAACGAATGCGGCATTATAAAAAATGCAGTATAGAACAAAACATAACATAACTTTGTTGAATTGTCGAGCAAAAACGGCAGCATTTTTGAATTTTTCTAACCGTTTTCTGTTTCACATTTTACCCAACCAACTTCTTCATAAATGCACAAAGATCCGCAGTCTATTACTTATATAGTAATAGTGAGATTCGATAAACGACTTTGATTCTTTGAATAGGTTAGGATTAGTTTCCTAGCTTAAATAATAAATTTTTTTGCTCGGAATCGTAAGGGGAAAAATTTAATGATTACTTTTCACAAGTTTTTCATCTGGGCTTATATTGGAGATTTAAATACTGCATTTGATAAACATGTGTTGGTTATGCGGGTGTCTTAAAATTGTATGTACTTTCTTGAAAGAGAAGTGATTCCTGAGGTCATTTGAAGTCATCTTTTCCTTTACGAAAATGTTCTCGGATGCTTTATTAAGGAGTTGTTACCGATGTTAATCAGTGCGTCTTCTGACCCCCTATGAAATTAGCTGCCCTAAATCACCATTGATAAATTGCAAATCTTTCTATGCAAAATAAAACTGTTCTAAATCGGTTGCAAGAAACAGAAGTTTAATAAAATTGTGTTTCTTCTTCCAACAAATTCTTTATACAATACTTGTCATTTAAAAATGGTTGGAAAAGCCAAGTTGGATAAACGAGCTTCATAGACTGCAGCAACGACTAGAGAAAATATATATGTATACAAGTTATGTATATACATTGCAGACAAAAAAATTCGTAGTGATATTAAAAACTCATTACAGTTGATATCGATAATATCGGTATTTTTATTGAAGCAAGTCACGATACTTATGAACGGGGGTGTACATATTCGTCCGCTAGTATGCACCCACGAGGTGTATCTAAAGGCGGTCACACAGACAGAATCTTGCTGCCCGTTTCGCCAGTACAGTCATAAGTTTGTCACGCAAGGCGGAGCGTGTATGCAGCATGATTGTTTGAACATATGTTCCGAGCCGCTGCCAGCATTCGGTCTTCATTTAGTGGAGTATTATTGCTTCCCTCATTATGGAATCTTTTTTTGCTGTAGAGGGTGTCCGTGAGGTTAGTGTTTTTGTTGTCCGTGGAAAATATATGGGAAAAAGAGAAAAAGGTACAGAGAGTTATACTGTGTTCTTTGGACAATGTATTATATGTAGAATTATTAAGCTGTATTGCATCTAGGAATTTGTGAAATTAAAAAAAAATTTATTTTTCTTATATTTTTAGCACAAGAAACTGTTTGCTTAACAGAATAGATATTTGCTTATTTTTAAATGACCCACAAAAATAAGAATTTACATAAAAGTTCGCGGTATAATAATTATACATATTTTGTATATTACTAGTCTTGAAGCTAGATTTTACAACGCGCACAGTTTTATTTAAAAGATCAAATGTTTGATCATACTGTTCTCTTAATCACACAAAAATTCAGGTTCGCTAGAATTTACCATCATTCCTGAACTAATAGACTGTATAATGTATACGCAATAAACAAACTGTATACAGTCTATTTTCTATTTGAATGAAAATTGCTTCCCAACCTACTTTGTAAAAAATATATTATGTACCGAGAACTAATGGATGTCGAAAAAAATATCTTGAATGGACACAGAGTTGATAGTATGCACAAAATTCAAACTTTATTAAACATGTAGTTAGTTTAAAATACAATTGCGAGCAACTAGTGAAGGTGAAAAGAATTGGTCTTTATTGCTTAAGTGTCTGTTTGATTGTCTCGTTGTAAGCTTAAGGGGATCATCTTGTCTAGAGGGTCAGAGCAATCGACTTTTTTACATTTTTTTCAATCTCCGTGTCTTCGAGAAAATGCACCCTCTAAACAATTTCAACAAACTCACAAAATTGAAAAAATTACAACTGTTCAAAGGTATCCGAGCTCTCAAGTCAATTTATTGTAAATAGACTGCGGATCTTTATGCAAAATAAAAAATGTTTGCGTTGTTCGCAAGACACGGGTGCCAAACAAAAATTTCTTTCATCATTTAATTATCTTATTAAACTCCTACTAATACGCTGGTGTTCTTAAATCGTTTTAATATGACCACGGCTTGAAATTGTGCGTAGCCATTTTCATCATAAATGCATAAAATCCGCAATCTAATTATAAATTATTAATTCCACATACAGCAAAAACTTTCTAAAATTGGTCCTTTATTTGTCACTGCTTCAGATAATTTTAAAACGTGCTTAGACGTTAACTATTTGTTTAATTATTTACTTTAACGTTTTCACATATTTTTCAATCTTCAATCTTCTAGTTTAGGAATTAATTGGAAAATATTGTATAATTTTGAATACCAGTCTTCTTTATTCATCTATAAAAGAATTCCTTGCTTTTTAAAGATCGATAAACAAATCTGGAATGTTTGGATTCGACATGGCAGTTAGCTCGGTTTCAAAAAATTCCGGAAGGTTGCGTCACACGCGTAACCCCAGACCTTTTCGGAGAGTAATTTTACCGCGAAAGGTCAACTGTTTCGAAAAAAGGAAAGAAAATTGAATTTTTGACAGCCTACTTGCCCTAAATCGTCACCGGGACGATATTTGCGGCGGATCTGAGCGAAATTATCAGCGAAGCGAACCGGAGAGCGTTCTCGCATGCTAAACTTTCGAAGGTCAATCTCTGAGACGCGTCACAGCGGAAGCAATAAGCTCGCGGCAACTTTTCTGGTCCGAGAGAGGATTCAATGAACCTTCCGGAGTTCATCCCCTTTGCTCGGTATTCAAATCGCAGAACTACTTCAATGGAGACCAATGCCTCCGATTTTATAACTTCGGGAAACCAATGTGCTTCAACGCTTGACGGCCACCGACGAAACGGTGGGCTCCACGTTTTTTACTTTGCCACCGTTTGAAATGCATTTATGAAGAATTGATTCAACGAATCTATTGAATGTTATCAGTAGACAGCAGATTGTAGGCATTTATGACACAAATGGGTAGGTGTAATTTAAAACATTAAAGACATTAGACGAAAGTACTTTTACAATTTTTTCGACCTGTTGAACATATTAAGAGAGAGAATAAATGTCTATGTCACTCCGACTTGTTGCACAAGAGTCATTTGCTGATTGTAATAAGTTTTAAAGAAGGAAAAGTTTAATTTTTGGGGATGAGTTATTTATTATATACATATAAGTATAGTAAATATAATCTACTAGGCTTTTACGTATTAAAGACATCTCTGACTTCATTCTACGTTAGTGAATGAACAGATTGTTGAGGAGTGGTATTTTCAACGGTAACCAAAGCAGAGAATACATTTTCTTCAATATCGTCGCATCTTATACGAAACTTGGTAAAACATTTACTGCTGTTTTGTCTTGTTTAGCTTCCACACTTGTTCTATTTCGATTTATAGAGGTTTCTAAAGTGCAGCGAAAGGGAATGAACCAAATTTTTGTCTTATAGGGGTCTTCGAATTACAGGTTCGAGTTGTCGAGATTTGACTATACTTTAAAAAACATTACCTGCTATTTTTGTAATAAATAGGTAACGATTTTCATCGCAGCTTTTAATTCGCAACGAATTCTTGAATAATTTCGACGTTTGGAACAGCCTTAATCATATGCGAATTGAGTTCTCGACTAATTTCGAGCAATTCGATCGCATCTGATGTTTCGAGTAGAGTCACGTACTCGGAAGCTTGGAATCAGAAAACGGGCATACGGAGAATTGCAGAAAACTATAAAACGCCGTATCGGCTGGAATACAGAGGATCAAAATGTTGGAATACAGCTGAAAAGGGCATTGATATTCGTGATAGACGGCCGATCGAAATCACGCCAAGTACCGAGACGAGGACTACACTCGTTGCTTCGCGTAATCGGCGCGGTTACGCAATAGTATAGCGGCGGTTACCTTGGCCAATGCAAATACACGTCGTTATTCGTCTAGAATGCTTGCTATCGCGACAACCAATCACGCGCGACTGCGAGTGTAAATTTTCAAACGTTATACACGCCGCGCACATTACGCTTCTTCATTAATATTGCCATCGGGCACTCCGCCGCTCTACTTAGGCGCGATACAAACAAACTATGTACGACAGTGAACCTTCTAAATGCAACGCGTTCCGCTGTAAACCGACGCTTTCGCTTGTTTTACTTTCCTTCGGGTTGCTACTGCCGCGGATCATCCATGTCCGATTTCGTTCAAAAGTTATTCGAGGATACAGCCTGATAATTCTGATTTCTTCTAACGGCGCACAGTGGAAAATTGGGAGAAATGTACTTGAAACTTGTCAAAGCCTTACCGAATGGTGTAATCAAAAATCAATTTGGTTCGAGGGCACTTTTGACCCTCTTATCCGACTATTTATTAATCCATTAAATTATTCAATTCCCTTATTTATAAACTCAGCGTAGAATATTCGATTTTGATTCTGTACACGCTTGTGTCACAGGTTGTTTACGCAACAAAAGAATAAATCATTATTTACTCCCAATTAAATGATCAAACGCGCTTAATTATCGATTTGGTACGTCATGTTTATGGCATGACGTGGATCTGTAATTCCAGGAAGATTTTATTACTGGTAATATAAACACGTTCGTTCGTTCTTTCAAATAATTTTGCTCCGCTTTATTTTAGGATCGTTTTACATATTCAAGCAACGTGCTCGTAATTAGAGAACAAGGAATAATTTTGCTAATGGAAAATATTTCATTATACCATGGAATACTTCAACCTGTCAGTCTAAATTTATCACAAAACTTGCATCGTAATGAACGATGCCTGAATAATAATAGTGTACGCGGATTAATTGAGCACGAAATTTGAGCTTAAATTAACTACGCGGATCATTAGTAAATACAGCATATATCCGTCGGTAGTAGTAATTAGTGAACAAATATAATAACAGATATTTGAGTTATTATCGTGCGGTTTTGTTGACGAACATTTAACAGTACGACGGACACGCTATTAATCCTTTGCACTCCTTTGTCGAGTATCACTCGTTCTTCCTTTTTTTATTTATGTCGGATTTTTTTCTCAAAAACAAATATATGTTCAACATAAATTACAACAAAGTTTGAGTTTTACTGTACTGTTGATATTTAGCTGTTTTGACTAACGAGTTCGCCGATCACTGAGCTAAGATACACCTCTGCAAAGAAACTGACTTCTTTTTGATCACAGCTCGTATTTCGGGCACGCGTTCCGGAACGGTGGGCTCGAAAAAGGCTCGTTTAAATAATTGCAACGGCGCAAGGATCCTATTACGACTTCGTCTTCGCTTCTGACCAGCGTGCTGCTACACGAAGCGCCACTGTTCCAATTAAGGCCCGTGGTAACGAAGCTACTTTTCACGATGATAATCAATCATTATGCATTTCACGGCCTGCCACTATCTTCACTTAATCTCGCTGCTCGTTTTGCTCCGACGCCGCGTAAACCTGTAATCAGCGTTTTAATCGCCTTTTCTTAAGCGATTTTCGCGAGAATGTTCTCTAATAAATTGTAGATTTTATGCATTATGCGTAACAGATTTCATTAGCTGGAGATTTATCGGCCAGCCAGGAAAATAATGGCTAATTTTTAGTGGCGACTTCGATGTGATATTTCATGGCTCTTCTATTCGACGGACGGTAGAAAATTATTTTCATAGTTCATTTATTAAAAGCTGCACTGGGATAAAAATCTCTGTCGCTGATTGGAAGATTCATTGGAATAATATAAATGCTTTCTGGTATTTCATAATATAGATAAAGAAATTAGCGCAATTTAGTAGTTAAGATTGTAAGAATGTATAATTGTAACTGGCTAGAATTATTAAAAGAAGAAATACATGTCTACAAAGTTCCTATTTCTTGGGCAAAGTGCTATAGTCTGCTGAGAAGTCGCAGTGTAATATATTTCTTTTATTTTACCACTCGTTCATTTTTGCTCTTCTCATTTTGACAATTGGAATTTGGAAAAAGTGCAATTTTACTGTAGATGTTGATAATATGAAATCTGTATCTACTTCCTCACAACTTGCTTTATTTAAAAAAAACGAAGTGAAAAGATGTATTTGTACAGTAATGTCTCTACTGACGCAAAAGCCTCGGAGGGATTCGTTTTTCCAAATGTTTACGAAATAATGCATAAACTTGTATACCTCGCTTTTATATGGCTATACATCAGTTTGAGTTATCTTGCAACGTGACTTGTGGGCATCAGATACTCCGCTATATTGGAACACTGCGTCCTATGCATATCATAAGATATAAGGGAAGCTTGCCGCCAAAAAGAGGGTAGAATGAGAAGGATAAAGTGGGAGACAAATGCCTGTACACCTTCGGCAAGGAATTAAGTTTCGAAAAACGAGTTTATAGAAATCCCCGATAATGTGCTCCTTGTGTTAATAGATAGGGATAAAGTGTGCGCGATAATGTCGCCTTCGTCCGCGGCAAAATCTAGTCTCGTCATTATCGTCTACGTAATATCCCATGTGTCACGAGAAATTCTGAGGTCTTCCAATCTGGATATTTTATTGTATGACTCTGTGGAAAATCCAACTGATTTGTCCTCGCGTAATCCCTTCCCTTCTCTAGTGTAACATATCGCGATGACATGTTGCCATAAATTTTTGTCAGAGACTGTTCAAGTAGATTGCTATCTTCCCCTTTGGATTACGGGAGCTTTTGCCGCGAGGAGTCACACATTGATAAAAGATTGATCGAAGGCGACCGTAGATACTCTACTTCGCGTAGAAGGCAGAAATGATTCGCGGGAAAAGGCTGTACCCGAGTTTAGTGGTAAAAATTCGCCCTAGCCCGATTTTAATCGAGCTTGGACCATTCGATAGCCTACCCAAAAAGACCCCTCTCTGGCAAGTTTCAGCCCCATATCTCATCTGTGAGGGTAGTTATTCGAGGAAAATCGAAAACCAGTTTTTGGCCCATTATTGACAATTCAAAATTCCGAAATAAATCTGACATATTTCAGTTAGTATCCGCTAACAGCCACATAAACATATACAGTTGAAGTACGAACGGTCTATATAATCCTATATGTATAGCTAAATTTATAAAAATAGAAAAACAGAAATAACAGAAGAATTGTAAAATTACGATCGCCAACAAATTGCAAAACAGAAGCCAGACTGAAAGGAGCGCACGCGACAAACACGTCAGTCGTTAACTCCCGATTATTCGTGCGTCCAATTTTTTTAATAAATCCGTTTTTCCTTACGGCTTTTCCTTACGCATATGAGGTATCATTTTCAGATTTTCCCGTTGTAAACTTTCATGTTCGCGAACAAGCCAATTGCTTGTTTGTTCACTTTGGCAGCAGCATGTTGGCGGTGATTCGAACGTTCTTTCCACGGGGTGCGTTCAACTCGATATAAATTATCGGAGCATTATCTGCGGCAATGATTTATTGATTACTTAGAGAACATGATATTTATCTCTTCTGAGAACCGGGCTACTCGCTTTGTTTACAAAACGACGTGACGAACCAGAGATGCGCAGAATGTCGAATGAACATGCGAAGACAAAGAGTTTACGAGTTTGTTGTTAAATAAGAATCAATTTAAGAAACACTGTTTTGCGGGAAACTAGCTCCCAGTATCTGCAGGTTCTTCCACTAAGAAGTGTTATTTTATTTTAAAAAACTCTGCTTTTTTACAATTAACAATTTTCTATAATTGACAATTTTGTACAATTGAGATTTTTTCGACTGACAATTGCTTACGATTGACTGTTTTTTACAATTTTACTAACTACGTGTCCAGGAGTGACAAATCTAATCTGTACGAATCAAAAATGGCGCGAAAGTTGAAATGACACCTCTTAATGGAGGACCTTTTCATTACAGAAAAAGACGAAAGGGAGAGAGAGAGAAGTTACACTACATATATATAGATTTACAGAACCCGTCGTTTTGACAGAGTCTAAATTTACCAAATTTACGAATTATTTAATCAATTTATTTCTTTGCGAAAATATTTTAAAATCATTTTTTGATAACAAACAGGGAACAATGTGACATTCCGAGTAAACCTCTTACAATTAAGTATGCGTCGCAGTAGCCCTGTCCCGTTTATCATAACATCGAACTTACATCAGAAAAAGAGCTCCTAATCGTGCATCGGCGAAGATAACGAACGGATTGAAGCCATGCTATACTGGAACGAAAACAACTGCGTCTCTAATTTCCTTTATCGACGATTAAATCGAGTCGAATTGTTTTAATTAATTGGTCTTTGTTTCAATAGAACAATCGTCGTATTTTTCATTGTTGCGAATATACTGAACATTAACAGATGTTAACAGATAACAATGATATGTTTCGTTAGATTCGATTATTTGTATAAAAAATGTATTTCATTATTTTTGAATTAAATGTATGTCTTTTTCCAGTTTATTATTTATTGAATGAATGTAACTTTATACTTTATAATTGCTAAATTAAATGTATGTTTCTTTGTAGTTTATTATTTCTAAATTGAACACTTACATTATTTTTTAATCGTAAACTAAATGTATGTTCTCTCACATCTTATAATTTCACTAATTATCTGATGAATTTTTTTTATTTATTTATTATTTAATTTTTTGCTGTTGCTGCCAGAGCGGCTAGTTTAGGGGAGTTTAGTCGAATCGAGGGAAGACCCCTCCACCGTCGAAGGGGAAAGTAGCCACATATTTTCTCGTTTTATTCATTCATTTGATTACGTACATATGCAACTAAATAATAAAATATTTAACCCTTTGCACTCGGAGCTATTTAAACTCGAGTTTTTCGACATATTTTACACATTTCTTCCAACTTACAATTAGAATAATTCCATTCTACATGATATTATTAATTTTATGGATATGAAATTGAGGTAATACCTAATGCAATACTTAAATGCGTAGTAATTGACTAGATAACAACATATTTAATAATATAGACAATGTTGTGAATAATGGTATAGTAATTTTTAGTGGTGACTCGTAGTCACACCACTCGAGTGCATCGAGAGTCTGATTTTAACTTTGACAAGAAACTCGATAAGAATACATCATATGAATACATAAAAAAACGTAGTAATAAATAAAAAACACATATTTTTAAACAAGAACCTACATATTGTAGACTTTCACAAGCGATATCTAAATCTTGTCGAAACACATGTTCCCCTCGAACATTTTCCCATCGAGATAAAAATCCTGTTCCCAGAATCAATTTCAAATTCGATAGTCGTAACTAAACCTGAACTTTTTACAACTTCACGTGTACTGGCGATAACCTGTTTACCAACTAACCTCTCGTTGCATCGAAAGTCAATGTATGTATCTGCCGAATGCATTTACTTAAAAAACAGCACGATATTATGCGTGTGCTCACCTCAATTTACATAAATAGGTTCGGATACTTTGCAGAGATACTTGAGATTGATATACTGTCGCAGAAAGTTTTATGATCGATTATGGTATTTCGAACACACATTCAAGAGTGGTGGCGACGAAAGAGCTGTGCATTCCTAAAGGGTATCCCAAAAATGTTGCACTCCCTTGAAAGTAAGTTATTCCTGAGATTATTTAAAATAACTTTGTCCTTTGCGAAAAAGTTCTCCGTGGCTTCGTTAAGGAGTTATTCACGGAAAACGCGGACCAATCAGAGCGCGGCTACTTCGGACGGAATCCAGTTCAGCCAATACCAGCGCCGCGCTCAGCGGGACCTGTGCTCCGATTTTTTCCCATCACATTTTTGTTAATAACTCCTGAACAAAGCCGCGGAGAACATTTCTGCAAAGGAAAAAGGTTACTTCACACTTCAACTGAGCTTCGGAATCACCCCTTGCAAGGAAGTACATGTTCCTGTTGTCTTTTCAGTTCCGTTATTACAATATAATTTAATTATCATAATACATATACCGATTGATTGTCAAGATTAGACAGCGGATGTTTTTAATGCTAGTCTCAATTTTTATCGACACATTTTAAGAAAGTGTCGTGAAATAAAATCCTATTTTTAATGGGAACAGCCATTGTACATCCAAAACAAACAAAAATCTTACTTAATTCCGTCGAATTTTATATTCTAGCATTTTTCGAACATTTTCACATACACACACAAGCCATAAATGCATAAAGATCTAGTCAAGTTTATCGAGACTTCAAAATCGAATAAAATCAGTTTTTTGCCAGTGATTTTGAAGTTCAGAAGCGTGACGTTGATATTGGTCGAGTTAGAACATGCCCGTGTAGCCTCGCTGTGATTGGTCCGCGGTTTTCGCGAATAACTCGGTAACAAAGCCGTGTAGAATATTTTCACGAGGAAAAAGTTATTTCAAATAACGTCAGAAACGATCCCTGTCAAGGACATTTGTGGGACACCCAGTATACTAAACGATAGGTCGATTATCGAGCTTTAAAATGTGGGGAAGCATGCTGTGTTATCTTCCGCGGGAAATGTGAAGCGTAAGAGAGAGAGAGAGAAAAGAAGAGAGTAAGAGAGAGGAAAGAAAATCCTATGGTGCTGTAACTGGCTCAGAAGTGGCTGTGAATATCAATGGGTTAGGTTGGACAGCGTGTATCGCGACGGAAAAAAGAGTCAGCGGCTCCGCATATTATCACTGTCTTCGCTCTCTACGTAGATTACGTCATTTCTGGATTCCATAAAGTAATTACCATGTAAAGTATCGTTATCTTCTCGATTTGAATACGCATTGATACACTGTTACATAGCATCAATTTTCCTCGCACGGAAACGACTGCCACGACAAGTACCATTCTGTCGAACGCGCTCGCAGCAAGGATTGAGACATTATTTAAACGTTTAAATGCCTCGTCTCGTAATCAAATTGGTATGCGGCCAGTCGCGTTCTAACATTTTATTCATTTTATCGCAGTTTAATATACTGGCCACGCGTTTGTTATAGTTATGTGGCGCAGAGCAGATAAGCTACGGCATTGTATCTGATTCGAAATTGTTCATTAACGCTCGAGCCACAAGACGTTGCAAAACGGCGACTCTCTCGGAGCTTTCATTTTGCGTTCGTTAAAATATTCATAGATCGCATAAATATTTATTATTCGCATTCAATAATCAGCTTCGTGTATTACGTTAAATAATTTACGTATAATTCATGGCGGATCTTTATGCATGATAAAAATCTTCTGCATTGATCGTGGGAAGCTGGAGTAAAATAAAAATTGATTTCATCCGTTAATTACTTTAATGAATCTAGTAAGGACCTTTGTGCGTTTACGAAGAAGTTGGTTGGCTGAAATGTAAAACAGTAAAAGATTAGACAAATTTAAGAATACTGTAATGTTATTTTTGATGTAACGAAGTCATTAAGCCACGAAATCAATTTTTACTTTACCTCTACTTCCCATAATAAATGCAGAACACTTTTATTGTGCTTCAAAAACCGCAGTCTAGTAATGAGAGACGCTTCATCGATATTACAGTGGATTCAAAAGGTATTTGAACCCAAAATTTTTAGCTATAATAATTTCGTTTAAAAAATAGTATAAGCCTCATATCAAATGTACATACATATTAAATATTTGTCTACTTATGTTCTTGATTGAAAATGCTACAAGTCGTCTGTAAAAGCATGAAAACAATTTTTCTTAAATATAAACGACCATGCGTTCGTGAATTATACAATAAATAACGACGTGCACAAAATTAATCTAATTTTCTTTGATGTACAGAATCGAACGAATGTGTCGCCAGACTGATCAGCCTCCTCTTTCGAAAAGAACCAACCGAAGTCATACCTAATCGAGCAGACTTGTCCACAGTCGCAACACTTTCAAAGTGCCTCCATTTTTACACGCAACTGTTGCCACTTACGGCTACAAATTTCCTGGCATGTCACGGGATCCGGTGAACCAGTCTAAACCACTTCCTCGAATGTAAACCACACCGTTCCGCTCCTAAACACTGACCGATGGCGAATCAACATGAAAAAGAAGACCACGTCGCAAGAGGAAAGGTCAGAAAGACAACAACATCGGCGATGTCTCCACCAAAGGTCACCATAGCAAAACGTGCGACACATCGATTTCTCCGATTATTAATATTACAGCCAGAGTTGGGCAAACATGTTATCCAAATAAAAATTTTTGCCCAACTCTGATTACAGCAGTGTTCAATTTGGTAATCCTTTGCACTCCCCAGTGTGACTCGACATTAGAGAAAGAAAAATGTAAATAAAACGGGCTTTTATAAATATAAATATAAATATAAATATATTAATAAAACAAAGATAAGTTCCACAAATATAAATTACAAGAAAGTTTGAGAGCTATATATATATAATATTTAATATACTTAATTAGTAAACAAAATTGTTTAAAAATATGTAGCAGTACAGACATTGTCCATTGGAGTAAATTTCAAATAAAACGCTTCAAATAGTAAAGAATTGTTGGCAACAAAATTGAAAAATAATTCAGCGTGCAAAGGGTTAATCTTTCCACTTTTTGAAATTGCGCCTACTTATTTTTGTCAACAATGCATCAAATCCGGAGTCTAGGTATGATAAAAGCAAGGATCGTCGCGAAGCTAATCACGGCGGGTTCATTCGGTGACACAAGTTGCAGGGGGAGCCGGTTATCCAAAAGGGATTACGGGTTTTCACGGTACCTAGTAGTAACCTGTTGGGTTATTACGCTATTACAAGCAAGGGGACCATTAATGGGGCCCATGCTGTGCACGAAGCGGTCACGTAACGCACGCATGCAGCCAAGCCCGCTCCTCTGGCTCCTCTGCACACGCACCTCTCCGGCCAGAAACGCGTAACCATGCGCTACGCGCTTTTATTGCGCACACCTCGGGTACCGAACCAAGTTGCATTACGCTGCTCGACAAAATAATAAGACGCTTTGCATACTGTGAATGTTTGTAAACGCGATCCGAGTCTCTGTATTATTTCTTCAATAAAGAAACTGATCATCTATAATGATTACACTGCGGATCTTTATGCATTGATGGTTTATAAAAATTTTCAAAAGAAACTGCGGTATCAAATTGGACAGGATTTAATATGATTTTTATTTATTTTGGATCTACAAATGCTATTGTCAATGAAAATAGCATTTGACGCGATATCACTTTCTTAAAATTTGTCTAAAAAAATTGAAAATTGCATGAACATCCGCAGTCTAATGATGATCTATGGCGGGATGAGAGTCATAGTAAGTCCAAATTCTGAAGATATCAGTTAATATTGTTTTTCGAATCTTACCGGCATGATGATGAGCAGACTGCGGGTCTTTATGCAAAATAAAAATTGTCTGTATTAATTGCAGGATACAGGAGCTAGATAGATATTTATTTCTTTTTCCAATTATTTTAATGAGAAAGAGCTGGAATTAATACAGTAAAATTTTTAGATGCTTCAAAAATGTTTTTACAGTGCTCATGTACTCATAAGTGCATACAGATCCGCAGTCTAATGACGAGAGTTGATGATTTAGTCAAATCATATTGGATTCAAAAACTGTGTATTTGAAAATACTTTAAAAATTTCCAGATTTTCATTTTGTCTCGTGGTGCAGAATAGAATGATTCCAAAGGATTCTCGAGAAATTGAATTTTTACAAAAGGCAAGCCGTCTCGCGCAAGACGCGACGGTTCAGCGTAATCTTTTCGTTTTTCGCGAGTTGAGAAAAGGAAATTCCAAGTAGAAATTAGGTAATTTCTGCAGAATGCAATTAATTCGACCCCAAGCATGCCGTTGGGCGTAGTTCGGCGAATTAGAAAGCGTAGGAAACGAATTGCTACAGTCATAATATCCCTTGAGGTCATTGAGAAAAGGAAAAAGCATTGAAGAAGAAAACCTCAAGTTGGCGGAAGGTGTAACGGTAAAAGCAACAATAGGATTATAAAAAATGCCGCAATATAAAATTCGACAGAATTCTGTACGATTGTATTCATTCATTTTATATTATACATATTATATACACTGAAAATAAATCTGAATAAATAAATTTAGATAAATTTAGTACGATTTCTATTTGTTTGGAAGCTACAAACGTTGTTCCCATGAAAAATATCATTTTATTCCATCTCACATTCTTAACCCCTTACCCTACAATATATTGAGATTCAGAACAGAGTCTAAGAAATACGTAATGTTATTAGTTTCCTTTAAACCGAGATGAAATTCTATTTTGGTTTTGTAATGTAGTTATCGGAGAACATGTAGGCATACAATAGGAATAAATAATCTCAAAAAAGGTCTAATCACTGAAACCGTAAAATAAATCGCAGTAGGGCAAGGGGTTAAAATTAGTCTACAAAAAATTCAGTCTATTTATGACTGCATTTGTTTAACGAAAAAACTTCATCGTTCGAGCTTTAGAATTTCGTTCAAGTTTGGAATTGGACATTTCCATTCGAATTTCGAACCATTCAAACCTCAAGGGTCCACGTCTAAGACTACCAGCTCGTCTTCGTTGGAGCTCTCGGTTTTCGAGCGAAATAGAACCGGATCGGTAAAATCGGACTGTCATGCCGTCGCAGTCGAATGCGTTTCCGGCGAATGCTCGCGAAACTTTTCCATCGGGAGTAGACGGTGCCACGATGTCGACGCTGACACTTCGCTTTCTTTCTCTAGTAGAGAAACACGTCGGCGAGCGCACACGCGCGCCCGGTCTCTCGCCCCGCCACGCCACGCTGCTCTTCCACCAGCGGATTTGATTTATTACCCGCACGATTGCACCGACTTATTGATAACGGAGCCGCGGCGACAACCGCATTGCGTGACGTACGGTTCGTTCATACTTTTTACCGACCCGTGTTCCGTACCCGTCCCGACGCGACAAAGGATTTCCTAAGCTTCTTCGATCGCGCAACGCAAGGACGGACGCGGATTGTACGATTTCAAATTAGTTGCTCCAATACACATCATCCATTCAGAAGAAAAGTGACATAACCCTAGCACAGTGGTCGGCAAGCTGCGGCTCTATCGCTACTCGAATTGTGGCTCTTCCACGAATGACGTGTTTAAAATAAACTAATTTTTCACTTAATAGCATGTTATTTGAACTTGATAGTATTTTAATACAATGTTCAGTCAGTCAGTGGGTTATATCTGAATTCAAATAAAGAGCAGTTTCTTTACTCTATTTTTATCGATAGACTGCAGATCGTTAGAAATTGTCTGCGTCCATTGCAACAAACAAAAACTAAATCGAATATTATTTCTTCCATTAACGATTTTAATGGAGAAGATATCATATGTATATTGTCATCTTCAATTTTTGAAATTTTTCGACAATTTCGAATTTTATCTACTCATTTTTGCTGTAAATTCATAAAAATTCGCAATCTAGTACAGTAAAGTCGCGTTTACTGTCCAGCAGCCTGTGTTCTGCACGGACAGTGATCGCGTACCGACATTATTTTGTTATGACTGCGTCTATCGCGCCGATCGTGCCGAGAGTTCAAAGGAAAGCCGAACATAGAGAAGGACAGCATGACAGTGGAGTGGGTAGGCATTGGACAGTGATCGCGTACTCGATCGCGGACAGTAAACGCGACTTTATTGTAATCATTAATCAGTCAATCACCGTTTAAATAAATTGTCTGCATTGATTGCATGGAATAGAAACTAAATTGAATGGTATTTCTTCCCTTAATCATCAATTTTAAAAATTTTAAATGTATAAACATTCGTAGTCTAATAATTACTCGTTTAATCCACGGTATAGTAGAACCTGGATTATCTGAACTAGTCAGTGGAACACGAGCATTCGGTTAATAGAATAGTTACTTGTATACAATGCTAGATTGAATCTTTAGCTTTACATTGAATCGTTTATATATGAATAATGGAGAATTCGGGGTTTGGTTCGGATAATCGAGACTATACTGTCTCGTGGATTAAACGAGGACATATGCTCCGAATTATGTCGTGTTTGGACTCGTTTTAATCGGGGAAGTGTCTGGAATATGTTGGTAAATGTTCCATCATAATAGTTATATTTTTACTGCCGAGGAATAAGAAGAGAGTCGCTTTGTTTACAAGTTTGTGTTACAGATAATGCCCTTTACGACGTTGAGGAATGCAGTCCGCTTTTGTAACTTGCAACTGATTCCACCGACCCGAGTCTCCTCGGCTGCCGAGAGGAAATTTGAGGAAACGATCGTCTCCCCGGATAAGCGCGACCCGAGCGAAAAATATGTTTCATTCAGCGGCCGCTTCCGGTTATGCCGCGCCGCAAGATAGCTTGTGTGAAATGACAACGAGTCAATCTACATGCAAACATACTCCAGAGGACATCCGGTTTTATGAAAGAAGACGATGTTCAATCCTTGCTTTTGGCAAGCAAAATATAATTTGACAGTTGTTGTGAATTCGTCACACGACATGAATAATTATGCTGTTCTGATTAAAATTTTGGTAAAAAGTATCACATTTAAAAACAGATAAAACAGATTTTTAAAAAACAGATTTGTAAATTGAAGACATTTAAAAATATATATATATATATATTTTAAGGGAAAAGAAAATAAAGATATTCTGAGGCATATATGAAAATAAAAATATTTTGAGATAAAATAGACGAAATTGGAAACTTCTGCTACCCAAATCACAAATTACAAATCGACCTAGTTTTCTACAGAAGGGCTAATCTATACGAAATTAGCAGAAATATGTATTCAGGTAGTGTGACCACTATCCGCATGATTATTTGCATGATTGTATGCAAACGTGTCTTGTTGAAAATGCATGTACTATCCCGTGTCTGTGGTGATGTACGACTTCGATTCGAACGGTCTGCACCGGTCAATTTCTCGAATCGTAAATTTGATTTAAAAGGATTCTGCAACACGTCGAATACACATGAATTAGAAAAAGTACAATTTCGTTTTATTGCAAACGATTGGTAAAATATTGCTGCAGATAAACATTTTTCAAAGTTTCAGTAATTTTCTCTAATTCATTGCCGGTAACTATAGCAATATTTCCAGTCGTATAAAATGAAAGAAAGATTAATTTTTTGTATCGCGAAACCACTTTATGGTGAAAAATAAAATGGTTCGGCACGAAAATGAAACAAACGGAATCAGAAATCACAATCGTTCGCTTTACAATAAATCAATGTTGACGCGTCGACTGCTACGCTTGCACGTGAGCACCACTTAGCTCGAGGATCTGTTCATTACTGATCATTTCCACTCGTGTCAACGTGCGTAAATCTTAACAGTGGTACTAAATGTACGGTTACACATTTTCCACAAAACAATTTAGGAGAAATTAATGGCTATAAGGAGAGTACGAAATGAACAGCAAATCAGAAGCAGCGAGTGTTGCATAGACTGTATTCCCCATATACGAACTTTCTTTTCGAAAATTCAAATCAGCAAATATCTTGGATTTCACCAAACTTTTTGCAGAATCGGCTCATTTTAAATTACACCATCGTGTCGGCGATGCACATAAAAGAAATTATGTAAGAATTTTTATAGTCTCGCTATCTTTACGATATACGTTTCCCTGGAATTGTGAATTATCTCCCTATTTGTTGTACATCAGTATGTTCGTGCTAAACTGTCGCGAGAATTAAAATGTACATGTATTACAAAAATACGAATACGAGCAGATTAATAAGCTTTGGACTATTATAGCAACTATTAGACTGGAGTTTTATGGATTTCGAATAGAACATTGTTATGTCTCCAATGTCAAAAATTTTATTAAGGGACGTAGGAAATTTTTATTTAACTCCTGCTGCCCACAATCGTTGAAACGTATCCTTATTTTGCATCTAGTAATTATGAGTGGAGCTTCAAAATTGATATCAATTATAAAATTCAGTTTTCTTTACCTTAACTTTAATTTTCAAATGTTCTCGTGCATGAAGTAATGATACTACAAAATCTCTAGATTCGAGTACGTTGAAGATATAATTAAATAACGATTACGCAAGCGCAGTGAGCAGAATTTCGCTCCGTTTGGAACGTTCGCCGAAATGCTCGGGGTTTCCTACAATTTATCAAACACGAGTTCGAACTTTCGCAAGCAAGTTCTCAAAGTTCTATTTGATGTGTCATCTGTACCTACAAGAAGTTTATCATGCAGGCTGGATTGCCATGAATGTGGTCGTCTAAACACAACCATTGGGTGAACCATTAAAACAACTGCAAAAAAATATATATTTTTTAATTACTGCGCCGTTGAATGCACATTTGTAATTCTCAAACATTAATACAAAAATGATACCTGATTGCTGTTGTTAAAGAAAGTGCGAAGGAGATAGCAAAGAAATCGGAAAAGTCATGTGCATCAACAAGGGCCTGATGCGCCACGAAAAGCACGAGTCTCGATTACTTCGATAGCCGTGCGTGCGTGCGATGAGTATTAAAACGTGTAATAGATCCATCACGCTGCGGACCGAGGACGAGAAGCAGTTTGCACACATCAAAATATGTATCGCGCGTTAAATATTTGTAAATTATCGCCTGGCTCTTTTGGCCAAGTAAAAGATGTCTCGAATATTCGGCCAGACTGATAACAACTCATTAAATTCGGTATCAAGGAATCGATGACATCACTATATCGGGCCACGGCACTTTCAGAAGTCATTTTCGTAATCTCGGAGACGCAACAAATACGTTTATCGGTTTGCGTCGCGAATTATCAGTGGTTATGTATTATTAGGGAACTCCGTGATCGGAAGAAACGAAATACAAGCGTTTCCCTCCTTTGTTTTCCTTGCTTCCGTTCGTTATACTTTTTGCTGCGACTTTATTCTCTTCTCCGAGCTCTTCAGACGTTTCTCGCCGCATTTGATTTGCATTCGATACAGCTTACGCTCGGGAAAAACTATAGCTTGGTTCTTTTTTTTTTAGAGATACAGCTGAGGCACGCTAATGATCTCCACCGCTCTACTCTGATTACTGCTGAGGTGTGCGACAGTTCGAGAAAAGATGTGCGAAATACTATATGTATAACATCGTGCATAGTATGCAGTTGAAACGAAATTCTAACGTTAATTTAATTAATTCTAAAATAGCGAGCAAGAATTTTAGCAAATAATATATATCTTTATATTTCATCATATTTATATCTTATTATATCACGCAAGTAAAATATTTTTGCAGGTGAATCATTTTAATAATTTTATGCACGACATTTCGAGCAAGAAACGAATGAAAGTAAATCGTTATATCTTCTTTTCTTTGTCAGTAGAAATAAAATATAGCTTCGTACATTTTGCTTTATATTATTGTATAATTTACGTGATTAATTCTATAACTGTCGTCAACGAATGCTGACGTAGGAAATAGTGAATATATTGAGTATTCTTCTCGTAAATGAAATATTTTCTACACATCACAAATCCTCTTTTCGCGTTCAGGGGATCAGTATCTATTATGAAAACTTAAGTAGTTAATTTACATTATGCAGTGCCAAATTTTGCTGCTACTAATGAAACAGCAAAAAAAGATAGACAAGAATGAGGATGATAAATATGTTAATTAACAAATGCAACGTTTGAAAAATTAGGGAATTAAAAAGACCATTAAGCAATAATTAGACATTTATGGTAAAATATAGAAAAATATTACTTCGTTAAAATTGTTGAAAAAAGGAAAACATGTCAATGCAGCTTCTGCACCTTGCAAATTAATATAGAACATTTTTATTTTGCATAAAAATCTGACTATCTCAGAACCTGATTATTTTATACAACTTTGCATACTAGATAAGAGATAAAAGAACGAAGTAAGATTTGCGCTTTACAGATCCTCCCTAATGAAATAAAACTTTATCGTATAATTGCAAAGCAATTCTCCTGCAGAAAGCACTCCAACAAACTTTCGAGAACTCGGATCGCTTTGGAAGAACGAAATCGAGATACCCTGCACTCATTCGATGCAAGAAATCCTTCTCGCGAGTCTATCTATCATCACCGCGACAAACGACGCCGCCACGAAGACGTAAAAACCGCAGGAGCAAGCGAGACGGGTGAACTCGAGGAACTTTCACCCGTTTGGGACCGTTTCCATCACGAACGGGATAGACCCAAACAATAACTCGACACGGGGAACCAAAAAGTCCCACGGAAATATCCGGACCAAAACGAATCGAACAACTGGGAGAAGCAAATGCGAAAAGCAGCAGCCATAAGTGTTACAATTGGACTGTGAATTTACGAATAGACTGCGGATTTTATGCATTTATGATAAAAACAAGTAGTTGCAATTTAAAACAGCAGACAGGTTTAAACAATTGAAGAACATCGATGTATTAGTTACAGCTCACAAACATTATTAAAAAATATAATCAATTTTTACGTGGTCCTCGTTTGTTGCAGTTGATGCATACAATTTTTATTTCGCATAAAGTTCCGCAGTCTGTTTATGACAAAACCAAATCAGCGAGATACAGAAGTGAGAAGACGTTGAACGAGTTTAAGAATTGTTAAGCAAATTATTAATATTCTTAATGATTTCACTCAAAAAATCTTCACTGCGATTTACGTTTTTTGAGCAAAACGTAATGAGTAGACTGCGGATCTGTACGCAAAATAAAAATATTCTCCATCGATCATGGGGAGCAGTAGTTAAATAAAAATTCATGTTAGTCTTTTCGCGTTGAAAACAACATAACAGTATTCTTAGATTCTTTATATTTTCCACTGTTTTATATTGTATTTCACCCAGTAAATTCTTCATGAATGCATACCGCAGTCTGTTAATGAGTATTTAAACATTCACAAACTTCCATATGTAAAATTTCGAGAAAATATCAAGATTACTTTGATTTCCTAAATATATATCAGTATATTAATTTTCTATTTCAGGATGTCGTAGTTGACATTAAGACAAATCCAACGACCTAGCATACCACAAACTGGAGCCTCTAAACAACGCTAGAATAGTTTTCCCGTTTTGTTCAGGCTAGACACATTGCGTCGTCTCCGAGGTGTTAAAAGGGTAAGAAGCAACAGCGCGGGAAACCAGTTAGTAGAATCGTCAACTCACATTGATCGAATATCTTAAGCATCGCTTTCTTCAGCTGCATAATCGTGCGCTGACCGTGGCGATACGCCTCGACGAAGTGGAGCAATCACGTTCATAACCAGTGCCGTCGTGTAAGACCCGAGCGGTGCTCGTCTCTCGTGCTTGAACTCGCCGTTTTGAGAACAGTTCATCCTCTCGCGAGCAGACGAAAACCACCGGCCTAGGTGTCCTTCAAGGACTGGCCGTCTGGGACTGGCGTCTCGCTGGACACTTCGTCGGCCTGTGGCCCGGGATGCTCCGGGACGACCGCATCCTTGTTCCTCAACACTCACTCACTTTCCTCTCGCGTTTGGATCACTCTTCTCCTTTCCTGGCCCTTGGCCTTTCGCTGGTAGCGGGACAGAAACAGACTCGGTGAACTGGACGAGTTAACGGGAGACAACTGGACCCGAGCGAAAACAACGCGTTCCTCTTCTCTTTTTTCTCTAGGTTGGCCTCTGGCGGCGTTTATGCTACTCTGCACTGGCCCCCGGCCCTCTGCGGCACTTCTGCCAGCTCCGAAGCAACGCGAGGCAACTGGAATTCGAGCGAAACAACACGCTCCTCACTGTGCTTTACACTTTTTCTCTAGGTTGGCCTCTGGCGGTGTTTAGACTAGTCTCAGCTGGCCGTTGGACCGAACGAAAACAACACGCTCCACACTGTCTTCTACTCTTCTTCTCTAGCATTGGTCCCTGGCAGCGTTTATGCTACTCTTATCTGGTCCCTGGCCCTTTGCAACGCGAGACAACGCAGCCTAAGCGAAACAACAGGATCCGAGCGAGAACGCCACCGGGAAACGCGTGTTCGAGCGGAGTTTCGAGGAAGCGGCCGCGCCGTGCGGCGTCCCGTCACTTCCGCCGCGCTGGAATTCCGACGATGAATGAACTCGTTCGTGTAATCGCTCCCACGTAGCCGGCCGATCTCTCCCGGGACAAATTCTCTCCCCGATAACACCCACGTGGCCGCCTCTCTCTCTCTCTCTCTCTTTCTCTCTCTCCGTCGCGCGCGCCGGATCTCAAAAACCGGCGCAGCCGCCGCGGTTGAAAGTCACCGAAATCACCGTTTTCCTAACCGGCCGGGCAGGACCGCAAAAGCAAGAGGAATCTTTAGCTGAGGCGATCGTTAGTCGTACAGAATGTTCAACGACCGATCGAACCGCTCTATCAGAGACGTGGCACTAATTGTGATCGCCGGCCGGGAAACCGAGCAGATTATTCATCGAGCGGCGTCCGTCAGCGCCACGGCGGTCTCGCCTGGCCCCGTTAATCGCGAAATTGTTTCGGGGAACAACTCTTCCTTCCCCGTCCTCTCTCTTTCTCTCTCCGTTCTCTTTTTCTTGATCGGTTTCCTCTTTTTTCGCCAGCGGGGGTATCTTCGCCAGCCTTCGTTCCGCGAACGATTTAAACGGTTACCGCTCAGGACGCCAGCGGCCGCTCGATCACGGTTAATTGCCGAACCGGAATTAATGCGGACCCGTTCGATGAACAGCTGACTGCGGAACGGACTGGCGGCCGTCTCGCCGATATTCCTCCTCCGCCGACGTCGAACCGAACACCGACAGTTTTATCCGACGTTCGAATTATTCTCCGGCTGACAAAGAATACTGACGAGCAGCTTTTGATTTACGAGCACCCTCTCCTCTCTCTCTCTCTCCGGCCGCCTTCCGCTCGCTGTTCTTTTGCTCCTGCCGCGAGCCGGAGAAAAAGCGCGGGTGGTGCGTCGTATCTTCCACACGACGTGACTCTCTCTCTCTCTCTTCTCAGCTGGCTTCTTCTTTTAGTCGTCACTCTTCCGATCGGCTACGATGTTCTCGTCGCACGCAGCCGACGAATCTCTCGCCTCCGAACTTCCACTAACAACTTCCACCTCCGAAAAAACGCCCTGCCCGAGGTCCATCGATCTCCGGGTTCCAATGATCGAGTAATCCGCGGATCGATAGACGTCCGGATCGGTCAACTTCGTGTACACGCGTGGTTACTTTCTCGCGTCCGTCGACATCGATCCTGCGATATCTGCCAACGGGAGATCTAGCAGATCACTAGCGACGGATAGGAGATCGATGCAGCGATGCAGTTCTTCCGGAGAAACAATGTTCGAACTGTGCTTCCACTTGTTTCACTTGTTCCACTTGTACTTGTTTTACTTGCTTTACTTGTTCCACTTGTTCCACTTGTTTCAGTTGTTCAGCTCGCGAACGCGATTGTTCGCCATCGGAGAATTGTCGCGATTTCGAGGAGGATCTACGGGTTGGGATCACTGTCGCGGGGACACACAGACACTCTTTCTCACACCGATTGCGTATGAGCAAAACGCGCGTGCCGCGCAATTCGCACACGTAACGTTCCCCGCGCGAGTTTAACCGCGACTGCCGTGTCGGAATCGAGTCGAGTTACTCTCTCGCGAGCTCGAACCGAACGAGCTAGAGGGGAGCGCTTGCGAGACGGACGGAGAGAGAAAGAACGAGCGAGCAAGAGAGAGTGAGAGAGAGAGAGAGAGAGAGAGAGAGAGAGAGAGAGAGAGAGAGAGGGACAGAGGGAGGAAGACAATAGAGAGAGACCGACTACGGTCAAACAGAAAGAAGAGTGTACGAGAGAAGGAGAGAGCACGAGGAGAAACGGGGAGGGAGAGAACGAGGATTTCACAGCCAGAGGATGGAAGATTTGAGATTTCGAGTGCTGGAGAAGGAGAAAGTATTCGGCGGAAGAAAGGACGAGGGATTTAGCGACAGAGACACAACGAAGAAACGGCGAAATTTTGGAATGTGGTGGACCGAAGCAGTGCGAATTGTCAATCTTGTTAGGTAAAGAAATGGGCGATTGTAGTGGATGTGATCGCAAAGTTACCCTTTCTCGAAGTAAAAAGTATTTTAACGTTTTGTTAACCAGTTATAGAGTCGTCACTAGATTGCGGATATTTTAGGCAAGATAAACATTGTCTGCATTGACTTTCTTCCTTCGATAATTTAAAAACAATTCGAAATAACATATCAATATCATGTGGAGTTCTTTTATCTTGCTACTGCTTTTTAAATATCTCCTACTCTTTTTTTCTCATAAATGTTACACAACTAGTTATACAGTCATCACTAGACTGCGGATGTTTAGGCGAAATAAACATTGTCTGTATTGTCTTTTTTATCTTCGATAATTTAAAAATATTCAAAATATTCAAAATTACGCGTCAATGTCCTTTTAATCATACTACCGTTTTAAATTTATCCTCATTTTTCACATAAATCTTCCTTTTCTACCATGTTTTATAAGCTAGATTATTCCTTTCTTGTAAAAACGGCGTGGTTTTTATTGAATGGTGTTATTGCTCCAAAAATCGGACACTTTTGCAATTTCTCAATGATTAGGTAACATTCGAGTGTACCATACTTAGTACTCAGTACTGCAAACTACCACTGATGAACTAATTGTAAGCAAGAAAACACTTCTTGCATTTCTATGTATTATACATCAAATGTGACTCGACATTTTCAAATTGCTAGTTTATATTTTATAACATTAATTTTGTTTTTGCTGATACTGGGTCCTCCATTAAGAGGTGTCATTTTAAATGTCGTGTTATTTTTTATTCGTGATGATTACGGTCGTTACTAGACTGTGGATCATTATGCAAAATAAAAATTGTCTGCATCGGTTGCAAGAAACACAAACTAAATCGAATGTTATTTCTTCCCTTAATGATTTTAATAAAGGAGAAATCATATATTGACATCTTCAATTTTTAAAATTTTCCAGTCAATTTGAATTCCATTTTGCTATAAATGCATAAAGATCCGCAATCTAGTCGTTACTTTTCATATCTACATTTTACTCGGAACAAGATAAAATAAAAGAAAATTGATGGTGCAGAGAGTACAACCAGTCCGTTGCCTAGCATTTCAGCCAGTGCGAGTCTTTTGTGAAATTCGCTAAAAAACGTTCGCTATGTAGAAGATGGCGTAATGTCGCAGCGAACGAGGAAGAACACATCACTGGTCAAACAAAAGTAATCTTTGAACAAAGACTTCTACGAAACGCGCGCAAACTCGAGTGACTCGACACGATCTCTCTTCTATTCGATGACATTTGCGTGAACCGGGGGAATGCACGCGCGTACGGGGAATCGAAAAACCCGATCGCTTATGGTAATTCTCAGTTTTATCCATGTAATCGTCGGATCCGATGCGTGTGCTCTGTTCCGAGAGTTCGCGAGCGCCCGTTTTAGGTGCTGAGGGACAAAAGCGTGTGACGTCTTTATCGCTCCCGGTTTCCGTCTTTCGCGAACTCTCGTCAAAGGCGTGCAAGTGCAACAATATCAGCAAGCATATTGATTACAGTGGCCGGGTAGAAGGCGCGAGATTAATGAAGCTGAACATTTTTCCACGGCCGCGCCAGTGGCTAGGAAAATAGAGCTCCGGGGGAACGTTTAATAGATAGATTCTTCTGGCATTTTCAACGCTTAAATTAAAGCGGTTGGTTTTTCATATTGACACTAAACTCGTCGAGCAATAAATCGAAGTAGCAAATTCACCCTTACGCAGACTTTACGTTTTTTAATTCAAATTCACCCTTTTGCATACTAAATTTATCCCCTTGTAAATAAAGGTTTCCTACAAAGTTTCCTTCAATTATTCTTATGAAAATAAAATTTTAACTTGTTTAATACTGAACATATAAAATACTTGTTTAATACTACAGATTTTGCACTCCAAATCCTTTTGTAAATCAAATTCACCTTTTTGTCAATCAAATTCACCTTTTTCCAGATCATATTTACCTTTTTGCATATTAAATTTATTCCTTTGTACAAATAAAGGTTTCCTACTTTGTTTCCTTATATTGTTCTTATGAAAATAAAATTTTAACTTGTTTAATATTGAATATATAAAATACTTGTTTAATACTACAGGTTTTGCACTCCAAATCGTTTTGCAGATCAAATCTACCTTTTTCTCAATCAAATTCACCCTTCTCCAGATCATATTCACCCTTCTGCATAAATTTATCCCTTTGTAAATAAAGGTTTCCTACAAAGTTTCCTTACATTATTGTGATGAAAATTAAATTTTATTTTGTTTAAATATTATTGAAATAATTTTCTATGCGTACTTATTCAAGTTGAGGGATATCAGTTCGAGCACCTACTACTGGCTTCCAGGTAATAGCTATTATACATATGGGAAATTATGTCGATAATATCTCGTTAACTATTATATTTATGTTATACGAAGGTCAATACCTTTTTACGCAGAATTGTGTGCTTCATCCGAATTCGAGCAAAAAAAAACATTTTAAAAACCACGCTTATATTAAAATGCACTAAAAAGGACAAAATAATTTTTTTAGACATTAGTGATTATAATGTATAATATTCAAATGTTCTCGGCGCAACGGTTCGATCGGTTTATAGGAAAAAAGCAAAATTTGCACGTTAGTTAGGAACTTTCAACGTTTCGATCTTCATTCAGATCATTTTCAAGAAAGTAGAAAAAACTGCGTCTGAAAAATATATTTTCACAATGTAAAACCAGAAACTTTAAAATATCTGCGTAACCAGAATGTAACAATGTAACAAGATACTGCAATAATTTACTTACATTGCTTTATAAAGATTATAAATACGGAATTGAAATTGTCTTAGCACATGCTGCTTTCATGTCGTCAGACAGGATACTGGATCATAGACCATCAAATTAGTGATTATAAATAAAAGCGTGGAGCGCTAAACTATATTGACGTAATCTTCATGGGCGCTCCACGCTTTTTTATTTACATAGTCACTAATGTCTAAAAAAATTATTTTCTCCTTTTTAGTGCATTTTAGTTAGTTTATTTAGAGAGTTATTTGAGGTTAGTATGCCCTGTATTCAAACAGCAAAATGCGGCGGAATCATCGTTGGACGTGCGGAAACCGCAGATTTCGCACGGCTAATCATCCGCGTTCGATTCGAGGGGACTTTGGTTCGTTAATGGGGAAAGGTGTTGCATAAGAAATTTAGTAATTATGCACGAGGCCGAGGTTCCGGCCTGTCCTGTCGCGTAGAAAGCTGAAAATCCGGCTACCGGCGAAATGGCGAAACGTATCGGCGCGGCGCGGCGACTGTAGCCCGGGAAAGATGTATGTACGACGGTCCGGGAGGGTAGATAAAAATTGTTATCTGTTCTGTGTTGGCAGTCGGGTATGTGCTTACATCGGCTTTCGTGTGATAACCACGCGCTTGTTCGTCTATTTACGTAAGTATAACGCCTGGCAAGAGGCGAAGCTGGAGGTAGAAAGGCGAGAAGTGCACGTAGATTATGCTCGTTCAAGTTTCAATCAGTATTCGACGGGAATTCGATCACGACGATTGGCACATTGACGACTCCGCTGCCCTGGCTCCAGTTTTGGCAGGATTCGCTTGGAAACAATCTGATTACGCGTCGATTGAAATGTAACTGTCACTTCGACTGCAAGTTGCTCTACCATTAGGAACAATTTCGCTAGGAGCTTCCCTAAATAGTGTGGGTTAGCAGCAGTGGGCAAACCTGGCATATCTGATTACTCATTTATATCATGATTGACGATAAATTTCTGTGGCAAAACAGCATATTAGGAGGAAATTTATATTATCAATCGTAGAACAATTATTTTCATGCATGAATATTGTTAATTCTTGTTCTGATTTATTAATTTTATTGTTAAATTTCATTGCACATATATTAGTAATCAAATTTAGATTTTTCTAAAAAATTTTGCCATTGTAGAGCAGTGTTTCCGGAAAGAACGTAATAAACAAGTTTATTTTTGATCACACATATGGATTTATGAATAATGCCATGTTCATCACTGATACTAATCTTTTTGTGTTTCCATCTTTTATTCTTCTTAATTATAATTCATAAATAACGAAGTAAGAACGAGTTACATTGTAACTTAATTGAATACGAAACCAGAATTACAAATTACATCAGAATTTAATTGAACGAGGTGTCTGAATTTCGAATTACTTTGCAATTATAATTCATGGAGTAATTCAATTGTAATTCAACACATTTCTGCTTGGGGGCTCACCCAATTAATCCAAATTAACTCGAGCGACAAAATTTTTTGTATAATTCATTTTTTCTTTTTCCATTGAAATTGTTTTTATTTTATTGGTCGCCTAAATCTTTTATTATCCGTCGAATCGAAGGTTTTTTCATTATTTATAAAATGGAGCGAATGCAAAAAATGTCATGGAGATTATTGTCGACTGTAAATTAAGGTGTGTATTGTTGTATTATTTTTATCTCACTAAAATTATTTAACAAAGAAATAAATGTCTATACATATAGCTTCTATGTCTTAGGATTGATGCAGACAATTTTTATTTTGCATCTTTATGCAAGACCCACAGTCATCAGCGGTGAATAAACAGATTGTATTGATTGATTGATCGAATGATTGATTGCCTGACTGATAAGGTTAACTGGTTTTCTCTGGTTTTGAAACATAAAGGTGGCTAATTCTTGTTTTGGAGGTGTTTGGTACTGGATATTACATTGCACTTGTTATTTTGTTCTGCAACCTCGTGAGAGAGATATAAATGTAATAGGATTAAATACAGGCTTGTAGCATATTTCGGTGTGCGAAAAGCTGCATGGTTACATTCAATATTTATATTTCCATTATACTTTGCATTAAATATTTTCTTTTTTGCCATTTCTATATTAACTCGAAGATGCACACTATGTCTTATACGTATTCTGACAAGATAGAGTGACTTACAGAATCATTTGTATCCTTTCGGCACAGTAATTAATTGCAAAATGTGTTTAATAATTTCCACTTGTTAATTTTAATGTACACAATTCGATTCACTATTTTTAATATTTTTCTGCGACATATTTCCCTCGATACAAACATGCGCGAAATTATTTTCTCAAATCATTATGGCGGACTATTTCAAACAAGTTCGTGAGTCACACGCATCTGGCTAACATTTGGTTCGAGATGTAAATATGTCTAACCTAAATTTTAATCCCGGACAATATGTATAACGGCATTGACATTTACTCACATGCCACCGAGTGAAACTCCGAAATCTCGATAGTCACGTTAATGTTATTCTGCTAACGAGATCTCATTTTCCCTCCGCCAGAGAAAATAGTTAAATCAGGAGGCGATAAAAATGAATCTTGTCCAGCTGAAATTCGCATGGCGGCTATCAGTTTGCTAATACACGAGTGCTCTAACGAAATTAACATGCCCGTTTCCGGTCGATCGCAACGCAGCGACTTAGAGCAGCCGGCGACAATAAATTTCAATTAAGTTACCAATAAAGATATCGGGCCAGCCGGGTCGTTGCATTGGCGCAATCGCGGCACAATTATAAATATCAATGGCGACGAGGTAACAACGACGCTTTTTGCATTAAATATACAGGGTGTCCCAAAATTCGTGAAAATCCCGAAAGGGGGTGGTTCCTGAGACCATTTCAAGCGACATTTTCCTTTGCAAAAATGTTATCCGCGGCTTTGTTTACGAGTTATTAACGAAAAACACGGACCAATCAGAGCGCGACCTAGACGCGAGTTGCCACAGTCGGCTCGGCGCGTCAAATGTCTATTGGCCGACTGTGGCAACTCGCGTCTAGGTCGCGCTCTGATTGGTCCGTGTTTTTCGTTAATAACTCGTAAACAAAGCCGCGGATAACATTTTTGCAAAGGAAAATGTCGCTTGAAATGGTCTCAGGAACCACCCCCTTTCGGGATTTTCACAAATTTTGGGACACCCTGTATATATATAGTATACATATACATATGTATAGTATATTTCTCCGTTTCCCCTTGCCTGCTGCCGCCCCGTTTTTCAAGCAAATTGCGCCGCGCTACGTGGGCGAGTTAATTAGACGCTTACTTACGCGTGACGAAACAAACACGACGACGACGCGCGGGCCTCTGGCTTTTTAATGAATTCCAACAAATCTCGCCGTGCGTCGTGGGCCGAAATAATGTCACGACGATTAGTCATCATCAAGCACCTTCGCGGCGGAAGAGCCGCTGGACATTTTTTCGACCTCCTCCATGCGATTAACCAGGGTAACTGTACCGATTACTGCGGTGTCGTATTTTTCATTTTAATATTATTCCTAATTCATCATGAAATAATAACACGCGTAAGCATGTTATGGTTGGCCCTCAAAATCTTATACAACATAAGAAAATATTAAGAAAATAAAATCAAGAACATTTTGTACGTATTACTGCGGACGAAAAAGAGCCACGTACCAATACCTGCGTACCCATTACTGCGGATTGGAATTCGAAATATACGAGCGCATTGAAAGCAGCTACGTGTCCAGTCATTCATTTAAATAAATCCCGAGTGCAGTAACAAATTATCACATTTTAAATGAATAAACCTTTTATTCATTGTAGTATAATATCACATAAATATAAGAGTAATATGTATTATCTTTAGTTTTCATCTTTTTATTATTATTTTATGAAAATACTTTATTTGCAAAAGGGTGAATTTGTGACTTGTAACATTCAAGTTTTGAGAAAGAATATATTTGACTTGCAAAACCTGTAGAAAATCGTCTATAACCCGGTCGATTTTTCTAGGTTAACGAGTGTCGGACGCTTGGCATCGAATTTGTAGACCGTCGGATTCTACACCAGAAATAATCTTAGCATCGTTCGATGATATTTGCGGTCCGAATGCTGTTGGACCGGGGAGAACACCTTGTGAGGTTCATTCGACAGCTTAAGCTATGTCCACACTGAAGGAGCAAGGAGCAACATTTAGTCAACGTTGTATCTGGGAATAGTCGCCGGTTTTACCGAATGAAAGAAGAAAAAGGCAACGAGAAAGAGACAGAAAATCGCTCGTTGGTTGCTTCAGTGTGAACACAGCTTTACGCACCAATGAAAAATAAAATCCGCTGTCTAATTACAATCGAAATATTATATAATCTTTCGGAATTATTTTCTCGAAGACACTTTAGGTAACTGTTTCCTTATGTCGATCGTATATTGTTGTTAAAACCGATATTTTTAGTGATTTAGTGATTTTTTAAATAATAATTAAATAATTATTTTTAATACTTGATCGAACCAGTGCGCCGAAATCACTAAAAATATCGTTTTTAACACTTTAGGTAGATAAAAATTCTTTTCAAACGTTAAAATAAATTATCACTTACATATTTTAATAATATTTTACTAAAATAGAATTTAAAACATCATTAGGGGCTAGAATAAATTTAAACCTGGATCGTTTAATTCATTTTATGCGAGTTGAATAACAAGTGCACGATTCTGGGGACACTCCGTTTGAATTCGACGCAAGGAAACGAAACTTTTCCCGAGCTGCAGTACACGGCATTTTCAATAACCATAACAAACATCCCGCCATAAAGAAACATATTAAACGTTTGCAGTACCATTGCATGTATCAGAACGGACATTTCTGGAGCATCGATATCCTATAACGCGACGAACTTTCATGCAATAAGATCAAACAGATGTCTTGGACGAAAACGGAGTCTCTTCGGAGGACATCGAGAAGGTGGATAATGTCGTTGCAAGAAACGAATGTTTCATAGAGATTCATGATATGACCTTTACCGAAAGAGACCACGACACAAGCTTACAAAACGCGATACTAATGACTGTTCGGTTGGTTAGTAACATTGTAAAAACTGTATAATTGTAAAGAATGGTACAGACTGTACAGAATTGAACAGTACAGAATTGTACAATTGTAAAGAAATGTAAGGAAAATTGTAAAAAAACAATTTTACACAATTGTTATACATTTTACAATTGTAAAATTGTAAAAAAACAGAGTCTTCTTTTTAATTTGTGAATATACGGAAGTAATGTAATTTTTAAGAGTACTAACGAACAGTCTTTTTTCGAGCATCTCGGTGTCATCCTAGTCGTTTGAAAATGGTTTTTTAGGTTAATTATACTCGTAATACTTGTCACCCTTAACTAAGCGTGACTTATTAGCTCCTCATTCAAAATTATCACGGCTACTATATGGAATATGGGTCTGTGAACGTGTTAATTGAGATTGCGGGAGACGCTTGTGCTTTATTACTGTTATTAAATTTCATTATTACTCCTTGTCCTGTTCTCGAAAAGCAACCGTGAATGTCCCATAACATTGTTAGCACAGATGATCCATTATTAGAGTAATTGACACTGTCACAGATGATTATTGCTGTAATTGTTTGTAGCTTATACGGTAATTAACGGATCTCATGGGTGACAAAAATTGGAACGAAGTGCGATCATATTGCTGAACGTAATTCAAATGAGATTTAATAAAATACCTTTTGATTAGATGCAACTATCATATGGCATAGGGGATGAGCAAATATGGTGTTTTATAAAGTGTTAATAATCGTTGTTGATGTTAATTAACCGAGTTTGAACGCGGCTTGAATTTTGTAAAATTTGAAAACCGGGATGTAAATTTGAGAAAAAAGTAAATAAAATATTCGATATGTAATTTGGTTCGTATTCTGGACTGGTGCAAAATTCAGGAATGAAATAATATATTATAATTAGTAAATTAAATGTACCAAACACAATTAAAATATTCTTGCTCAAATTCATTTAAAACTAAGTGCCCAATTTTTGTGCGATCCCGTTTTAATAGACACGCCAAAATCTTCTGGAAAAATGGTTTCATTGGTCTAATTTTGCTCTTTGCTGTACAAGACTAGATGAGGGGAAGAAGTTACCCCTTCTCTGCCAGTAATGGATGCGTCACGTGACCGGACCCGACTTTGTCTGAATGACTTCGTCCAGATTTATTGAAAAACTAAAAAATTGACAAGAGCCTATAATAGAATACACAAAAGAATAAAATTGTATCTAATGACCAGAAAATTATATTTTTGTTAACCTAAACCTAAATGAATCAATATTATTTACATAATGTTGCTGTGTTTTAGCAACGAATAAAATGTTTCCTTAATGTTTTAATTATGAGCAAATTTTATTCTTTAGTAACAACTTCACCCAATGTAAAAATTATAAGAAACCTATTACACTATTTTAATTTTAAAAAGTTAGAATTTTCAAATATAATAAATTTTACAATAAATTACTCGTTAACCCTTTGCACTACGAATTATTTCTTAATTTTGTTGTCAACAATTCCCTAGTATTTTAAGTGTTTTATTTAAAATTTACTTGACTGCTACTTATTTTAAACAATTTTGTTTACTAATCACATTAAATATAGCTTTCAAACTTTGTTGTAATTTATATTTATGGAACTTATATTTGTTTTTGAAGAACCAAATACATTTGAAAACTCTAATGTCGAATCACCTCGACCAAGGAGTCAAAAGATTAATCCTTTATAGATGATAATATTAATACTCATACTATTTCTACGTAACTGTATATGTTTTTTTCAAAATTGGAACTTATAGCCCCGGTCTCTCCTACTTCCATTACAGACTGGACGTCCACGTATCCACGATGTAAGCGCATGCTTACAGATGCACATGCGTATTGCCTGTCAGGGGGTTTCAGATACGTATCAGCATACGGGTCCATTGGATTACGCAACTGATGAGCCAGCATTCGAAGAATCATGCTAGTGACACGAGCCAGGCTGTCGCAGGTGCAGCTTCTGATCGACGAAACTTCGAGCCGAACGCTTCTTTTCGTTGCTGACCAAAGAGAGCCCAAATTCATTAAACGTCAAAATAATGCGAATAGTTTCCCCGGAGCGATAAGTTGCTTTCGTGGAGCAATGGCGCCGGAGGAATTTCAATCTGGCGGGCGTCGTTCTTTCGCGCCGTGCCCTGTTTGCTAAATCTTTGCAGCTTGAATTTAATTCGACCTGAATGAACAATGCCCCGGCGAGAGGAGGAGGGCTAATTACGTTTCACTCGTTTCGCCGAGTATTTTCCGAAAAGTTTGTTATTATGGCGGAAACTCGAGCCGTGAATTAACATTCGTATCCAATTATCCGGTCTGCTTTTAGATGTACCGGCCGTGGTAATTAATGCGCCATTTTCTTACCAGACCCTCGTTCAGCCGGATAAAAGGACTGGACTTTGATCTTTTCCTTCCCAAGGGAACTGCGGTAATGTCTCGATTTGTGTGGAAGAGATGTGCAGGGTGTACGTGTAATATTCTGGTTACTGCAGACATCTCTTCATTTTTCTGATTAAAATGAATCCAAACACGACATCATTCGGAGCACATTTGCTTGTTTAATGCATGATACAGTGGAACCTCGATTATCCGAACCGATTGGATTCTCCATTAGTCTGATACCTGTTTCATACATATGTAAGCGGTTTAATCTAAAGTGGTCCGTATACAAGATTTATTGTACACATCGGTCATGATTACCTGAATTGCAACAATCTAGAGTGAAATAGAATATTGATTTTCTTTCTTAATATATGTTTAATAGGTTGAAAATAATATGATAGTATTTTTAAATTCTTCGAATGTTTTTACTATCTTTAGTTATACATATACACTTTCTCATTTCTGTCACAAATGTATAAAATCCGATGTATAAAGACAAGCAACCTCTTAACGTTGAAGAAAATACTTGCAGAATGACTTTGGGAAAATGGCTGCCACGTCCTCTTACCTTAAGACATTTCTCTAAAACTTTCAGTAAATACTACTTAAACATCATACAATAAAAGGTCTATATCGACTTTTTATAGAAACATAATTTTATATTATTTAAGGAATTGTTCAATTTCTCTTATGTTTGAACTAGGTGTTTTGTAAAAATTACTGCCACATCCTTCTCGTTCAAGACATACTGTTTAAAATATTTTGTAAATGTTCCTTAAAGATCATACAATAAAACGTACATATTGATTTTCTAATGAAGCATAAAATTTTATAGAATATGAAACTACAGACTGTGAAACATATTAACAAAGAAATTTCTATTTCCCTTACACTAACGAGCATAACTGATTCAACACACGTTACATAAGAATAAATTTTTTATGAATGGACCAAACGACTTCAATTTCTCTGTAAGGCTAGACGAATTAGTGTGGTAAATGACGACTAAAAAATATTTTTAAAAAATGCATTTGGTCGGAATTGCGGGAAAAACATTTTTAGCTGGGCCAATAACGAAAATTTAAAAGATTTACTTGGTCAAATCGTATAAATTGTATACGCTCCGAAAATTTCATTGAAATTGGTTAATTGTTTTACGAGTTATAATCGATCAAAAGTGGTAAAAATTGCAATTTTCCAAGATTTTCGGCCTTTTTACCACTTTTGATCGTTTATAACTCGTAAACCAATTTCAATGAAATTTTCGGAGCGTATATAATTTATACACAAGTTGACCAAACATATCTTTTAAATTTACGTTATTGGCCCAGCTAAAAAAGTCGTAAAAATCAATTTTTACTATTTCTTCCGCAATTCCGACCAAATGCATTTTTCCAAAATATTTTTTAGACGTCATTTACTAAACTAATTCTTCTAGCCTTACAGAGAAATCGAAGTCGTTTCGTCCATTCATAGAAAAGTTATTCTGATTTAAAGTGTGTTGAATCAGTTATGCTCGTTGATGTAAGAATATTTTTGTTTTACATAAAGATCCGGTGTCTAATTATAATATCTGCTAGCATAATTTATAGCCGATCCGGATACACGGTGTCCGCGAATGAATAATGCAAAATCGAAAATTGTTCCGGATCCGCGAAGAATTGGTACGGAACCGCAATTATGTAATTTGTTACATTGTGTCGCGGATGTCGCCGCTTTTGACGTCTGAAACAATGAAAAATGGCTGGAAGCGCGGGCGTCGTCCAGTCGTACGAGAAACGTCGGCTCTGCGGATCGGGAATTACCTCATGTTTCAGGAAACGTTGCATTAACAACCTCTTGTCTGCCTTTCCTCGACGTCTAAAGTGAATCATGAAAAAAGCAGTCAGACTTGTCTGCGGTTCTCCGACAAATCCACTGCGTTCGTACCGACGTGTTATAATATTCGATATATATTTTCTCCACGCGCATTCTCGTCGATCTTCAAAATCTCGTTTCGAACATCAAACTAGTTTATATCATACATGTGATTTTGAAAATATTGGCTTGGAACGGAATGTTCTTGCAATGTTATTCGTAGTCAATAACATTGCAAGTTCAAAAATGGTGCAGAATGAACAATATGTTATGTTATAACTAGACTGCGGATCTCTATGCAAAATGAAAATGTTCTGCATTGATTGTGGGGGATTCAGGAATAAAATAAAAATTTATTTCATCCCTTAATAACTTTGTTACATCGAAGACAGCATTGTTGGCACACGAATTTGCACATTTTACATTAAAATTCATATGTTAAAGCAACATTTTCAAACACTTGAGCTGCGACAACCCAAACAACATTTTTTATCACATGCTGTTTAAAAACATAAATTATTTAAGATTGACCATTCAAAGGGTTGGAGCTAGATTAAATCAAACGATGCTTTCGCGTGTCAGGTCGCGAATTCCTCGAACTCGCCAGGTTGTTATGCAGAATGTCTCTTCATGGTACACACGGCAAAGTGTCGGCGTCTCGCCATGTTGGGACACGACAATAGTGTTTGCAGAAACGGCGACGTCTGACACTGAGAAACGAGGGATCTTTAAAGCCCCGGCATAAACGTTTGGCACAGCCGAAAGATAAATTTCACTCGTGTCGTGGCACTGACGAATCCACGATTTCATGATACATCTAGGCGTGCTTGCTATTACTTGTCATGACCGAAGAAGAGGAACGAAAGGAAGAAGATTTCTCTTCTATTGCGGGAGTCTCGCGTTTCTCGACCGTTACCTCATGACCGTCAGTTGCAACTCTCTAATCGTTCGGGTACTCGCTAAAGAATCCTCTCAGCAGTGATCTCGTAATTAACCTGCGCATCGTTTTCTCCGTATCTCGCTGCTAAGCTTGTCTTCGCACTTCGCTGCTTGTAAATCGCGTTCGGTCTTTCTTTCTTCCGTCCCCGCCGATTGGGAAACGTTACTGTCGCTGATTCGTTCGGTATGTATTCAGCAAGATTATTATTAACCCTTCGCTGCTACTGTCGCGCAGCTTCGAAGTCACGTGATTGTTTCTCGGATTTTTAAAATATTTTATTCTATCCCCCTAGCATAATTCCTTTCGCCACATTTTTCGAATAAAAGTATTCCTTTATAAAAAGTTAAACAATAAGTTAATTCATTTTGCTCGCTTCTTTCTTTACATGTAATAGAAATTTCTAGTTTAAGAGATATTCTTTTTGAATTTTTTCGTGAAACTGGTAGTAAAATGTTCGTGACATTTTTCTGATTAAGATGATACCAAACACGACACCGTTCGGACCATGTGAACTTCTTTCATCCATGACATAGTGGAACCTCGATTATCCGGACTAATCAGTGGAACAGCGCTATTGGAAATTCGCAATATTTAAATTAAAATATCACTTAAACAAATCATTTTTCGATATACATAAGTTAAACTTTTGTTCCATTAAAAAAATTAAAGTCGTATGTCCAAGAAGCGACGTTGTAAGTTATTGAGGAAACACAATGTACTCGCACATTTATTATAGTAATGTTTAGAGCGACAGAATAATTTAAAATCAATTGAAAAATTTGCCACCGAACAGACAAACAAGAAAGCGAGCTAATAAAAACGTGGTAAAATGGACGACCATATACTAGTACTACTTTCGCCGTCCTACTTAACCTACCTTGCCCTCAAATTGACAATCTTCAATTGAAAATGATGATGTTCGTGCCAGAAGGACTACGCCTTGTTAGGAAACAACTCGCGTGATTCATTCGGTACACATCCCGATACAGATAAAAATCCATATTAATGCGCATCCATTTTGTAACAGTACCGGATGAAATACGCTGCAAGCATGCAGCGAATGGAGTTATCAACGTAGCAGTATTAAACATCGCCGATTGAGATTCTCCGCTGTCAGTCGGATGCCTGTCCGAGTTAAATTTCGAATAACTTAAAACACAGATTCCGACCGGATCAATCACGAATTTTCCGGCTGAACGTGAAGGATTGGCGACGACTGGGATCGAATGATATCCTGGATTTTCATTTAGCTGTCGGGAGATTCTACGTATCTGACGATACTTTAATCTTTGGTACAATTAAGTGCTTCCTGATGATGCAACATTTATCTCGTGCGCATCAATTGTCAATCAATTCTGTTATAAAAGTTTAATTTTAGTAGTTATTTTATATTTGGTTAATATAAAAATTATGAAGGAACATTTATTTCTCAATAGATATTTTAGAGTGAAATATAAAACTAGAAGAAAATCAGTACCACTGATTCATTGTTGCTTCTTGCGAATGTTCGTGTACAACTAGAAGTCTAGAATGATTCAAGGTTTCAACCTCAAACCTATGTAATACTAAACGGTAAATTTCTTTGAAAGCACTTTAACCATTTCTAAGCAGAATAATTGTTACTGCTCAACTGGAACTGTTTACCATTTCCAAAAAAACAAACATTTTCTATTTTTGTATGAATATATGCAGTGAAAGTTTCAGTGGATTTATAACTGGTTTATCAGAACAGAAAAGTTGAAAGTGAAAAAATGACTGTTACATCAGAACTGACCGAAAATTTTAACAGTATCAACTTTTCCCGGCCTCCCCTACTGTTGATACGAATTCATTCCTGAAGGTAGTTCCAGCTGGTACAGGATAAAAGATTCGAGTTTAGTTCCTCGAGCTCCGAGGAAGTCGTTGACGAAGAGATATCCTCCCTTCGCCGACTTTGATCCTCGCAGCTGCGTATCTTCAAGCTGAAAACGCTCGAACGGATACGTCAATTAGGACGCCGCTAATTCACGGAGGTTGTGACCTTCCGCTCTCGGGCCGCGTACGGGCCAAAGTAATAATAACTCGTTTGGTACACGAGATATATATCATAAGACAGGATCGCCGGGTGGGGAGCAAGATGTTCGGCGCAAAAGCGTGCCTTGGATCAGGCTGCCATTCACGTTGACAAGGGTATCAACGCCGGCGAAATCACCGTCGCCATTCCTTTTTTTATAGACTGAATCGTCCATGTCACCGTCGAGAAATACAGCAATTATACAGGGAAAAGAAGCCATGTTCAATTTACGATGACCTTGAGGAATGTTGACAAGCTCATCATTTTGAACAACCTCCAGGATAGTAGCAGGTTTCTTTTAGTTTTCGAGATATTTGGTAACGACTCCTTGAGATTTCTAGATCTATCAATGCAACGATACCTTTCTGCTTTTTAATGATTTTTCTGTGAAACTAGCAGTAAAATGTTCGTGACATTTTTCTGATTAAAATGATACCAAACACGACACTGTTTCGACCATGTCTACTTGTTTAATCCATTATGATTTAGTGGAACCTCGATTATGCGAACTAGTCAGAGGAACTATACTATACTATATAAAACAAGACATGTTAGGCTAGATTGTGTATGTAGAAAACTGAACCCGAAAATTCTGAAATAATGTTTTCCCTGGAAGTTGAAAATTATTGTTAATGCCAGACTGCGGATGTTTATGCATTTATGGCTTCTGAAAATTTTCAAAAAATGGTGGAACATAAAATTCCACGGAATTTAGTCAGATTTTTATTCATTTTAGAACTACAATGAAAACTTACTAACTTACTAACAATCGAAATAACATTTTACGTGATTCCACTTTCTTAAAATTTGCCTACAAAAATTGAAAATTGCATGAACATCTGCAGCCTAGTTATTACTATACTCGCTGCACAGTTCTTGTGCATATGTATGCAAATATCTACACGAAAAAAATGAAACGGGAGAAAGGTGTATCACGGTTTATAACCTCCATTAACAAGAATGAATTTTTCAGCTCTGTTAATGACACCCTTGGTAATTCAGTAGTAGTTAAAGAGTCTGTCAAACAGTAACAATATTATAGCAGTCATCTTGAACACGATATGCTACCTTCTCAATGAGACATGCTATTATAGTAAACACAATGTTACGACGTATATAAACTATTTCTTGGATACCTCACTTCTTAATACCTCCATCTTCTTCTGTAATTAATCTGTCACGTAAAGAAATTTGTAACGCTTCGGTTGTTACACTGGCACATCACGAAGGTGTAACGAATCTTTGTTTTTTTTTTCAAAAATGGAGTGAGATGATGCCTGATCTTTTTCAATAAAATAATATAATAAAATTTTCAATAAAAGCATTTTCCAATTTTCGCAGACAAATTTTAACACGTTACATAATTTGAAAAATTTATAACAGCAATTTTCATTTTGAAAATAATATATACTATGCAAAATAAAGATGTTCTGCATTGATTGTGGTTTGTGGCAATCAAGAGTAGAATAAAAGTTGATTTTGTCACATAAGGGTGTCACATATAGGGTGTCCAGGAAGGTCAGGAATAAACGTATGTACCACGTATGTTTAAGTTGGTATTTTAAAATTGTTTTAATATTTATGTTGTTTTAAATTGGTATTTAAAATTTTTTAAAAACATTTTTGTTGTTCTGAGTTGATATTTGTAAATTCTTTTAATATTTCTGTTGTTTCAAATTGGTATTCTTGAATACTTTTAATATTTACGGTGTTTCAAATTGGTATTTTTAAATTCTTTTAATATTTCTGTTTGGTATTTTTGAATTCTTTTAATATTTCTGTTGTTTTATACTGGTATATAAAGTTTTCTCAATATTTCTGTTGTTTTAAATTGTTTTTGTAATGAAAGCTGTCCACACATACATCTATAAATTGCATCGTGCACTTTTAGCAAGATTCTTCGAAGACATTGTTTTCGTCATACGAAGATCTAGGACGATCCTCGATCCACGAAGAAGTCTTTCAATCCGCGTTTCTTGCCGCGCTTTCAGATCGCTGACAACATAAATCAGCATCGATAGTTGTACCCGGCTGGAGCGACTCGCTGATAGAATGTTTGTACGACGAAAATGGCGGACAGAATTTATGCAGCAACCTAATAATTACAAGATCTAGGTTAACGGTCGGTTTCACCGAAACCACGGCGCGGTTATGTTTGTTCGATCGTCTCTAAATCATCCGGGCATCGGTGTAAAAACAATACTATCACGAAGTATGGTGTTCAAACAACTCTCTCGGCTCTTTCTGTGATCTGGAAAAAATTGAGAAGAGGTTTTGAGTCGCTTAAGAGACCGACCGGAGACAATAACGGGTCAAACGAGCGAGACTCGTATCGAATTAGCCGGTCGCAGAGAAATTAACCCTTGGGCCAATTGCTCGGGTCTGCTGCTGCCGTGAGTGCAACGAGGACGAAGAGGTTAACTCGAACATTAACTTCATGGTGAACTTTAACGGAGCATGCAATGAATCGGATTGTGGAATATAGAAAATCGCGTCGGAACACTTTGCACTCGTGCTCTTCCCCATAAATCATCTCATAGCTTGTTCGTTTTTGCTTGTATTTTTGCGCGAACGTTTAATTGCGGAATAAAACCTGTGAAACATAATCGAAATTCAACAATCTATCTAACCTGTAAAATTATGCTTTATTAAAAGATCAATATGTACGTCTTATGTACGGTGATTTGTTAGTTCACAATGAAAATTGTTGTTGCTATTGAAGGTTCCATTAAAAAGTGTTTAGCCATATACCACAGATTTTTCAAAATTATGCAATAATCACCGGTCGGTAATATGTGTCAATATGTTTAACAGAATTTTTAAATTTTTCTAATGTTTTCACTGTTTTAAATTACACTTACTCATTTTTGTTATAAATGCATAAAGATCCGCTCTATAAATAAGTTCATATTAGATTAATTCATAAATTTGAACAGTTCCGAAAAATATTTGCGTTGGGTAGCCAGTGGCGTAGCAATCTCCTAAATCCATACTCGGTAGTACCGAAAGTTTTTCGCCTCTCGAACAAATTTCGGAATCAGTCTCATAGTTCCGCGCGATCGCGAAAGGAAATTCCGCTAAAAGCGTTTTCGAGAGAACGGAAAAGGTGGTAATCCGTCGAACTTCAGTCCAGTAAGTCGAGAGGATGCTGGAGAACCTCCCATTCAAGATCTTAAAGTACCATTTTTGTCAAGTTTGCTGTGCGTGGGCTGGAGCATTGTCGGGGATGCTCGTTTTTATTCATTCGCGGGCTCCATAGTTTTTCGCCGAAAGCTTTATTGTTACAAACGCGAAACGAAATCGTCCAGAACGGCTCTCATACAGAAAACAGAGGCATTATGTTGGTGCTGGTTGTGCATTAATATTAATAACAATCAATTATGAGCATTGTACTTTTATAACTGCAAGATGAATCTTTTTGTATTGTGTATCTTTTCAACGGTCATCGGCTAAAAGTGCATTCATTTTCTATTGTAGACGTTGTCAAATTTGTTATTTCTCTATGATCGTGTTGTAATTCGATGTGTTTGTTTAAAATACAATATTATGTATAAAACACGATGTTACATGATTTTACACCTACTTATTTAACTTCCTTATCGACAACATAAAAATGTGATTGTCTGAAAATAGACATTGTTCATTGAAACATACGACTGTTTCTCTACTTAAGTCAATTTTCAACTGGTCAAGCAATTTGTTGTAAGCTGTTTACAATAAACCAAATATTCGTCCGAATGAAATCTTTGTCGTTGTTTTTGCTGATACGGTGTACTTAACAAATGTAGAAGATAAATAATAATTAGACTGCGGATTTTTCATGAAATTATTACAGCTTCACTTTCCTCTGCATAATTTCGACCAATGGTAATTCTTAATTAATTTTCCTAATTAATCCTTCTAACATCTAAAAAAAAAACTCGAGTCGTTTGGTCTAATTTAAAAAAGAAATGCACGCAACATAGACCCTTATTCGAGGTTCCCATTCAATTCTACTGCTCCATAACTGTTCAAAATAGGTTAGTAAAGCTGCTCATGGAAATATGAATGAATTATATTATTTTGTAGCAAGTTCTGAAAAAAAGAGAGAGGAAACGGAAATTTCTCTTTTGCACAAAAATTCGCAGCCTCTCTAATGATAATAAAAGATTTATGTATATTCTTACCCGGCTTCCTGCGCGATCTCCAGAGAACAGGAGGATGCGCGGACGCGGCGACGGCTGCGGGGGGGTTACCGGCGGAGGCAGCCAGCTTGACTGCGTTCCGCGTACCTGAAACAGATAAAAAAGACCTGACCTTTAAGACATAATGCAACAAATTAATTAGTATTTTGTTATGTGCCGATTGTAAATTCAGTGGCGGTCATACAGTCGCGTACGTTTAGCAAAATTAACCCTAGACGGAGTTGTGCTAATTTAAATACATTGTAATTTATATACACAGTACTTTAATTACTTTGTCTTTTAATCACGAGTGTGATCGAAGTACGATGTAATTGAAATAAAATGTAATTGAAATATAATATAATGTAAATTACTCAATGTGTACATTACTCGCTCAATGTGAAAAATATCCTTTATTATTGTCCATCTTTTGCATTCGCAGACAACTCAATTTTATGTATATGTTTATGAGGATGTTTTCTTATGCGACGATGACCAAAATGCAGCAGCTTAGTGACAAGTTGTTTGAACAATGAGTGCACATTAAAACTAATTTAAAACATGCTGACAATTGCCATCAGTGAATAGAAGCGCATAAGTGATTAGTGCCACATGAAGAATGTCATAGTTTTAGGTCTTCCCTATTAAATAGTGTTACTTTTTTTCTGTAGTAATTTTGTCCTTCGTCTTTCTCCAATTTATATTTCTTTTTTGAAACGAACGTAATAAACAAGTTTATGTTTGATCACACAATATGAATTTATGAATAATACCATGTTCATCACTGATACTAATCTTTGTCTTCTTCCACCACTTATTCTTTTTAATTATAATTTATGATTACACTGTACTTTGTAATTGTATTTCAATTGTAAGAACGAATTACATTGTAATTTAATTGAATAAGAACCAGAATTACAAATTACATCATTATTTAATTGAACGGAGCGACTGAATTTTTCGAATTACGAAATAATTGAACACAATGTAATTGAATTGCTTTTTAATTATGATCCGTGAAGTAATTCAATTGTAATTCAACACAATTCTGGTCAACGGAAATGGACGGGCAATTCTATTGAATATTTTAAGATAGGTCGAGTCCCTTCTCCGAAATATTATTTTAAGGTATTACTTTCACAAACATCATCTCGCTTGCAGGTATCCGTTAATCTCACGACAGCGTCTTTGTTTCCCATCTCACTGCCGGTGTATTTTTTCTTCTTCTTCTTCTTCTTCTTCTCTTTAGAACGTCGACTCGTCGCGCGACCGATATTTTCCCTCCCTTGTATTATGAAAAGTGATCCAGCTGATACAAACGGGTATAGCCGCGCTTCGTTCGCGACGCTAATCCGTTTATCATGCCTGATAGCGAAGTGGAACATGAGACAATGTGTTGGATTACTTCGTCTTACACTCGCGTTAATAAACCATCGATAATGACTGTGACACTGGTGGTCTACTAATGCATTGGTGGTCCGACGTGTTCGTTTTTTGACGGTAGCTGCGATCGGGTTACCGTATAAATCTTTTCCTAGCTTTCTTATTGACACAGATACAACTTCGAGAATGTGCTCTTGTTCCGAAGCTTCGCTAATTGATTGGAGATTTACAGAGGCTTGTTAAAACGAAGAACTCCACTCCATTACTGCGATAACAAATTAATTAGTTTTTCGTGCTTCAAGTTTTATGTTGTGCGCATAAAACATGGATTTATTAAAGGATAGACTATAGGGCATGCTAAAGAAATAATTATACTGTTTTTTAAACAGTTTTTACACATCTGCGATTGTAATTTGATTCGTAGTGTTCATATATGTTTGGCGAACATTATACATTTCTAAAAAATAATTAAATGGTACCAGATCAACTGAAAAATTCGTTTGACCAAGCAAAATATTTCATGATGAAATGAAAAAATGTCATTGAGATTGGCTAGTATAATCTGTTCCTTCTAATTGAAGAGTTAATAAAGTACTATGAAGTATACAAAATAAAAGTTCCCACCCTTTATACAGAAATACGCATTTTTAGAAAATATTTTCGGGAAACCAGATCAAGTGAAGGATTTGTAAAATTTCACAGTGAAAATAAGGAATTAATGTTAGCATAATTGTTATACTCCTTTATTTTTAATGGCACAACACCATATTCGTGGCATAATTTGGATGGTGTCGAAGACGGAATAAAAAAAGATAAGTTTTCTTGATAAACAAATAACGATGACCTTGAAGAAATAACCGGACAAAAGAAATTGTTCCCACATGATATTCCTCCTTCGATGCCATTTAAATTATGCCATAAGTATTTTTTGTGCCATTAAAAATAAAGGAGATATTCAGATGGCTTCCTTCAGCTGAGACACCCTGTATATCTAAGAGGGGTGGACAGCTATGACCAACCGAGCCAAGTAAACAAAGCGTGAAACAAAAGTAGGCACGTGCAAGAAATTGAATTTTATCAACTAAATAAAACAGAACCATTGAATAGGGCGTCCTATCTTTATTGTCCCCGACTGTACCATCTTCTGGCCATCCACTCAGACACCGAAGATCGTCCAGCTGTGTCAAAAGTGTCATTACCGTCGTGTTCCCTGTGGATCTAGCAGACAGCACCGTTACACTAAAACGCGCGCGAAACGGCAAAGGGAACACCGACACACCGTGATAACGGGACTTACGAAAACAGTGAACGCTATCGTCGTTGTCGGGGCTTAACGCCGCGGTGTAGCTGCAGGTGCAAATGCAGAAGAGTTTCCTCTTGGACTCGCGACTGATTCGGTGACGAGCCTGCCGTCCGACTGCCATAGCGACCAGATTAGGCGAGCATACGGTGACGGGAACGACGAGGAAGTCGACGACGACGACGATGATGATCCCACGGATTCCCTTCACCGACTCGCGCCGCGTTGGGTCGCGTCGAGTTAAAGGAGAAGAGGGTGGAGAAGTAGGCAACTGTACAACTATACCAGGCTAGGAAAGGAGGTGGAATTATCAGGTGGATTCGCCTCGGACACACTATAGCCACGAGGATTAAGTGGAAACGAAGAGCGGATGTGCGTGCTCCGACACGATTTCTCATCCAGTCATCCTCCTATGTTTGCGAACCTGCTATCTTCGGACACGATATCGATATCGAGTGCGCCAGGCAGGTAAACCTAGAGAGTGGGGGGCTTCGTCAACAACGGAAACAACGGATTCTCTACGCGCGAGTAACCGAATCGTTAAGCAACGATCACCAGCTCCGCACGATTCTGGGTCCAGTGGCCGAGCTCATCAAGCTAATGGCTGCAATTCTAATCACACAGCACGCCCAACCAACGGACAAATCATTTTTGATTGCGAACCAACTACTCGGAGTAGCTAAATACGTCGCTCATGGTGACGTCCGGGATAGACAACTGGCAATAGGAGTTCGTCTTATGGGTCGGGAATTTGGCTTCTGGACTTCGTTGAAGCTTCATTGAACATGACAAGGAAACTTGGAGGATCGGGGAAAAATTTCATCCGAGAATGGATTAGGACGAATCCCCCTGTCGTCGCACAGTGAGGCATTTGGTCTGAGAAGTCGGAAAAAAGTCGACTTTTTTCTGTGTACACCCGTGAAGTACTCTACTTCATCGAAAGCCAAGAGATTCCACATATTTCGATAGGAAATAAAAATCATTTTGATTTTTTAAATGTTAAAATACATTTCTGATTTCGCAATGTTACAGCTGACGTTAAGACGAATTCAACGACCTACTGTATTATGACCTTAAACTGGCTTAAACCCATGAATAACGCTGAAATAGTTTTTTTCCGAATTTTCGGGCCAAATACCCCACTGTGCATTGGACATTTATGATTTTTTTGAAATATTAGGTCGTTTCATATATGGCATGTCCGATTGTATGCACCTACAGATTTATCATGTGTCATTTGCAGGTACAAACCTAATCTTTCAAGTCGTATCTTCAGGTTTTATTTGCAGATCCAACTCAACTTTTGCGTAAAGTTAGTTTCAATATCAGTCGATATGACCGTTCTGTGTACTTTTTATACGAGGAAATCAATTAGATTAGATATACCTATAGCATCTGTCATAGTGATGCAAACGCTAAAATGAATAATTCTCTTAAGCTGAAATAGTTTATGTTGCGAGATCAAATTAGATTCTAAAAAAAATATATAAAAAAAATTTGTTTAAAACCACGCTAATATTAAAATGCACTAAAAAGGAGAATAACTACAGCTACACTCAGCCCCTTCGGTGCGAAGTGAGCCAGTGGAGTGGGGATGAGTCGGAGTGGGAACGCGTAGTGGAGTAGTGGGGATCGCTGAACGTGATGACGCGTACTACCGAGTGTCGCGCGACAAGGTGTGACGGTTAATATTAAAATCTCTTTTTCTCCTAGACGCACAGTTTTTTTAAAAATTTGTTTTTTAATATTGCATTGTCATCCAGTTCTGAGCTATGTTTAAAGTTTCAAGTCTCTAGCTCATCGAGAAGTCGTTTAAAATTTGATTACAAGATTTGACAATAAGCGTGGCAATAAATAAAAATTGATTCGAATCGATACATTATTTGTAAATTATTGAAATGATCAAAGAAAGAAATTTACATTTTGCCCCCATTTTTTTTTTGCAATCGACACATAAATATTTTATTTTGCATAAAATAGTCTAGTAATTACATATAAGAAACTAAAGTTACTCAGGATGAACTATGATGTCGAATTTGTCTCGGGACAAATTATCCCTAATATTTCTCAGTTTGACGTTTGCAATGTCACTCAGAAAAACCGTGGTAAAATACAAAGCAACTGCAAACAAGCGTGGGTGTTTCCGCGTACCCTTTTTAACACACGTAATTGAAAATAAACAACGAGGCGACAATTGCGTATGAGTATTCCGCGGTCTCGTTCAGTTTTCTATCTCACACAATCAGTGTCTCGCGATATTCCATTCATTTCCGTGCTTCATTCACGGCCCACGCAGTTCAATAATACGGATGTTTTTCGCGTACGCCGTGTGACGTTTCTGCGAGCGCAAACGTCAATGATATCGAGAAGAACACGTGTGCCGAACGAAGTACGTCAAGTGCGGGTACATAGTTTACGGTAATAAAAATCCTGCACCACCTACGTCATTGCACGTAAGCTCTTGAGGGTGACTATCATCCAAAACGATTTTTGTATAAATGAAAAGTACGATGCTTTCAACTTTTTAAACTTTAATTCTTGTTCAGATACTGTGCTATTAATTTCGTTCTGTATGCACAACTCTTTTTCAGAAAAATATAACGTCTATTTTGCTCGTCGGATTTTTCAAGTGCTTTTTATCAAGATATGTAGGTCACCTTCAGTTTTTTAAATAGAATGCAGAATTTTTTACCACGCTTATGTTAGCTTGCCGAGTTGTCGTTGTTGTTGTTGTATACGTCAAATCTTGTAATCGAATTTTAAACCTCTTCCCGATGAGCTAGAGACTTGAAACTTTAAACATAGCTCAGAACTAGGTGATAATACAATATTAAAAACGAATTTTTAAAAAAAAACTGTACGTCTAGGAGAAAAAGATTTTAATATTAAGTGTTACACCTCGTCGCGCGACACTCAGTAGTACGTCATCGCGTTCAGTGATCTCCACTCCGCGCGCCAGCGCTCCCTACTCCACTACGCGTTCCCACTCCGACTCATCCCCACTCTACTGGCCCACTTCGCACCGAAGGAGCTCAGTGTGGTTGTGGTGTTCCGTTCATTCAGTTCCACTTCGGACTCCATCAAGAGACGTCTATATCTAGTAAGATATTCTATATCTTACTATTTTATACCAGTATTACTATATCTTGCGTTCCATTTAGAAAAGACTAAAAAGTATAAAATAAAAAAATATATAAAAAAAGCTTTTTAAAAACCACGCTTATATTAAAATGCACTAGAAAGGAGAAAATAATTTTATTAGACATTAGTGACTATAAATAAAAGCGTGGAGCGCCCACGAAGATTACGTCAATATAGTTTAGCGCTCCACGCTTTTATTTATAGTCACTAATGTCTAACAAAATTTTCTCCTTTTTAGGGCATTATAATATAAGCGTGGATTTTAAAAAGTATTTTTATATATTTCTTTTAACCTGTTCTTTTAATCCTATTGTCTCAACCCTCGGACTCCTGAGTTCCAGGCCTATGCCAGGGTCATTTCTGACCAGAGTTGTGCTAATTTAAATACATTGTAATTGAATTACGTAGTTAAATTCCATTCTATTTTATATGTATACACAGTATTTGAATTACATTGCATTGGAGGGTTGAGTCTCACCCACTCATTTTTGTCATAAATGTATAAAATCAATATATTAAGTAATTAAATCTCGAATGCCTGTGTATTACTAGCGCAAAAGAATCGGCGAAGAATTATAAAGTACAATTGTGTTTTATTCGTAACTCGCTGATAAGATTCATGATAAAAACGTTCCGTTTGATTTCGTACATAATTGAAGGTAATTCGTAAACGTGAAGCTCGTAGATGGGATTTATGAGATTGCCTTTTGCCAGATTTAATTCGCTTTGATTTATGTATAAGACTCGATACGGACATCGGTGCGTAGGAGACCACTCGACGAATCATCTTTTATTACTATTTTTATGGAGATTGCTGTGCACACGGAACGCTACTCTTCGATAAAGGAGAAAGAAAGTTTAAAGGGCGTGGAGAAATCCCTTGAGGGATGCAACATACATGCGTTTTACACTTTTACGACGGGACTCCGCGGCTTTTAATCAATGTTTCGCTCAGCTGGTTCGACCTTCCGTGGAAAAGGACGACGCGATCTCCTTGGAATTTTAGGTTCATTACAAAGAGCACTGTTTTTGCTGACGATTCCTTCGTAACGAACGTGTAATCAATGGAAGTGTGTATAAGCCGACTAAAAAATGGTCGCTGAAGCGTTATTATAAAAGAGGACCTAATGAAGGTTCGCAAGAACCTGTAATTTCTGCACTCTTGAAAGTATGAGACAATTGTTTAACTGTTTAACTATTATTTAATATTATGCATTGATTTTATCAGATATATTAGACGCATATATTATGCATTGATTTTATTAAATATATTAAACGCATATATATTATGTATTGAAGTTTAGTTTGAACCAAACAGCGAAGAGTTTTAAAAACACATTCTATTTAACCTGTTACAGAAAATTGATAAAATGTCTGGAGACGAAGTAGAATGTTTCGAAATCACAGACTATGAACATTGACATGAATTTAATATCGTATAAGGAAACTATTATTAATTCGCAACGTAACGTTTATTAACTTTAAGAAATTCATTCAATGTAGAATTTTTTACAGTATTCATTAGATCAGAAATGGTCTTTATAAAAGAAATTGTATTCGGAATCCAGTTTCATAACTTTTTAAGAAACAATGGGGAAGTACATTATGTAGAAATAGTGGAACAGGTTCTTTCCTCTGTGAATCACTCGAGGACAATATTTTAAGGAATGAATATCGTGCACTCGCATTTGAATTTTATTTCCCTCCCGCGGGTCATCGTTACTGTCACACTCTCTATATTTCAGGATGATGCATGCAGCTGCATAAAAATATTGCAACAATAAGAAAAACTGAATGTTTTCTCTGCTACATTGCTTTCCACTCTCGCCTGTAGTTCCCGAACACTTTCGAGCGATATTCTACATATTTTTCATAGCAATTTTCTTCTTCTTGTTTTTGCAAGCAATGTAATAGTGTCTGTAGTATTCTTTTATCTGCAATCATTTTTTTAATGCAATGCAATGCAATTAGTGGGTTATCATTACGTCAATGCAATGTAAGTGGTATCTCAAGGTGAGTTCTTTGCATACGTTAGTTTTTCTCAAGGTCATTTACCGGAGCTTTCAAGGTCACCGATATTTTTTTCTCATAAATGCATATTTGTTTTCCTCGCATATTCTTTCAGAGATATTAACGATCCTGAAGTGACCTCAAGTACCTGACCAGAACTACCACCAGAAACGTTCATAAAAATCAATGGTTCGGTTGTTGTTGCAGATAGGTTAGGAGTTAAAGACACAACTAAGTCTTTCTTTCGCCTACAAGCTACCAGAACAGAGCTCCTTCAAGCATCCAAAGTCTTCAGAAAAACCGATCCCGGTGCAACGCGAGACAGCTGAAGTGCATTTATTGAATTCAAAGACAATGAAAAGGCTGTCTTCGGGACATGAACTTCCCGACAGGTATTACTCGACACGTTGAACCATACGAATTTCCAGTTCTGGGAAAACTTGCAACAGCGAAGTTCCAGCAAAAGTTCGTCCGGCTGACAAGCAATTTCGCGAGCAACGTGACGCGAGTCTCGCGTTCCAGGAAAGAGCTAGTTGCACGGCTGAATATGCGTATCTCAGGTGTCGCTGGATCGTTTGTTTTTCCGGGTAAAAAAAGCCGGAAGACAGTCGTGCAGGGACCGCGGTTTTCGGTCGGCCGGGACGGACTTTTTCACGGGAACGCTCGTCGCGAAGTTCCATTCAAAGGCGGACGTTACACGCCGTATCCGCGTGGCTGCGTATCAGTCGTTATCCGATGAATTCAAAAGACTTGAGAAGCCAACAATGGAGGACAAGCTTCGGCCATTACCATTGCCATTACCATACTCAACGATCAGTACGGCGACGTAAAACGATTCACCGTCAAACGAGACCTTGACACTTGCTTATTCACGAATGCGCTCGCCCTCGGCGTGACTTTCCTCCACGCCACGGTGGGTCGTACTTCGGTGTACTTCGATAGAGATAGAAGAAAAAAATGCTGTTATTTTTATCTTTCATGAAGAATGTTTCTTTCCGATATTGAGATTATAAAATTGACGATTTTGTTTGCCTAGCCAACAAGAATACATTCTCATTGAATTGTACAAATTGATTCAGGGCAAAATATATATTCTCATATTTTATAATCTCATTGGGAACAAAATACCGCGGTAATAGGTACATTTACCCTAGCTGGAATGAATACGAAAATTTTCATATCACGAAATACGGTAAAAGTAATTAGGTCTTTCTGTAAGAGGACAGAGACTTGCAGAGGGTCCCGGAAGTACTGAAACACTCTCCTGATTCTTGAGAAGTAGTCAATATTTGAATTATAATTTTGTTAGAAAAAATAGAATAAATTTGAATCATCCATCTTTTTTAAAGATATTTGTGCATGCCGGTGAAAATTGAGGACAAATTTTTGGTCAATTATGTTACTTTTCTGAGTAAATGTATTACAAAGTTGAAGATTAAACCTTCAACGAAAAGAATCGTTATTAAGTTATTGCAAACGTCCTGCATACATGTAGACAGAATTGCAAATATGTGAAATGCAAATAAAAGCTTGCTGAAGCATGTACAAATAAAATAATCCTGTATACGAAAAACATTCCAAATAGAATGCAAATAAATAGAGCTTGTCGAAGCACGCGCGAATAAAACAATCGTTCTTACTTTAGTGCAATAGATCAATATGAACAAAATTGCAAATAAAAAATGCTCGCCGAGGGTATGTACAAATAAAAAAATTGTTCTCAATTTAGTGCGAACGTCCTGTACATGGAAAAAAATTCCAGATGAACTGCAAATGAAAATAGCTTGCTGAAGCATGTACGAATAAAATAAATTGTTCTTAATTTAGTGCAATAGCTCAATATAATATATGAACAAAATTGCAAATAAAAAATGCTCGCCGAGGGTATGTACAAATAAAAAAATTGTTCTCAATTTAGTGCGAACGTCCTGTACATGGAAAAAAATTCCAGATGAACTGCAAATGAAAATAGCTTGCTGAAGCATGTACGAATAAAATAAATTGTTCTTAATTTAGTGCAATAGCTCAATATAATATATGAACAAAATTGCAAATAAAAAATGCTCGCCGAGGGTATGTACAAATAAAAAAATTGTTCTCAATTTAGTGCGAACGTCCTGTACATGGAAAAAAATTCCAGATGAACTGCAAATGAAAATAGCTTGCTGAAGCATGTACGAATAAAATAAATTGTTCTTAATTTAGTGCAATAGCTCAATATAATATATGAACAAAATTGCAAATAAAAAATGCTCGCCGAGGGTATGTACAAATAAAAAAATTGTTCTCAATTTAGTGCGAACGTCCTGTATATGGGAAAAAATTCCAGATGAACTGCAAATGAAAATAGCTTGCTGAAACATGTACGAATAAAATTAATTTGTTCTCAATTTAGTGCAAACAACCTACATACATATAAAAAAACGACAAAGAGCCGAGTGGTACAGGAGCTGAAGTACGTACAAATAAAAAATTTCTGAAATTTTGATCCCATCCCCAAACCTGTATTCGGCACGCGTCGTGTTATACTGCAATGCACAAAATCGAGCTGTCGAAGGAATACGGGAATTGAAAAGTGAAAAAGGGACAGGGTAAGACTACCGACTGTTCTTTATTGTACTTTGCATGCTTTGCCGGTGTTGCGATGCGCAAGATGCGAACGCATGTGGAGAACGACGTTCTTTTTAATATTCCACGCCTGCATTCTGCAATAACAGCGCCGCGCGATTTTCTGGATATTTTTCGGATGGTAAAAACGAGAACGGAGAAAACGTGTGCTGTGCGAATGTTAACATTTAATCGGCACTGCGTTTTCTGTGCACAAATAGCATGCTACGTTGTAGTCCTGACATTTATGGAGAACGAATAAAAATGTGGTAAATGCAATAAGATACAGTTGTTGTTACGAAAATGATAAAAATTATAGGAATAATCGTAAAAATTTGTTAATATTTGTAATAATTATTTCTAGATTCCTCATACTCTTCCCTCTCATTTTTTTACTTCCACATATTAATATCACACATCATATACCGTACTATAGTTAAATTTGTTGTTATGAAAATTACAAAAATAATTATAAAAATTTGTCGGTATACAATATTTCAACGATATCTTGTTTTACGATTTACTGTATCTGTATTTACAAAATTCTCGTCCTAATTCATGCTCTTTCTCTCTCATCTTTATTTACTTTCATATTAATATCACGCATCATATTCAATAGAATTAGTCTCTGAGATTATTCAATATCGTTACACAACATTGTTAACCGATTGAAATTATAGACGAGATAAACTGTCGTTAAACTGCCGCCTTTGTAAATCTCACAAAGGGAATTTTTATTTTGCTTAAATATCCTGGATGGTCATTAATTTCCCTGGGAAGGAAAAAACGTGAAACAAGAAGACACCGAGTGCACTCTCTGTGAAGAGTTCAAAACTACCACAGGCTCGGAAAGTTTGTTCGGTATTTCCACATGCGTCATGTGTCGTTTGATAAATTACTCGACGAAATTAAACGAAATAAAAAAGATCAGCTTGGGCTGGGTTAATAATTAACGCAAAATTTTGACACGTCGCTGCAGACATCTTCTGTAACGATGAGTGCTTTTTATTTGGGGCATCCTGTGCATTGGAAAAACCGAAAAAATACCGGTATTTATTTCGGTTTCGGTAGAATATCGGTTATACCGAAACTGGTATTTTAACGATTTCGGTTTTCCTCCATTTCGGTTTCGGTATAGCCTCTTGGCATAACACCGGTATGAAAATTTTACCGGTATTAAGTCTGGTTTAAAGTTGAGCAATTATAATGTGGCGCCGCCATATTTGTATTCTACAAGAAAAAAATAACATGGTTCAACGATAATGCAAAATGCTTTTGCACGAAGTTATACAGTTGAATTTTAATTTTGTCGAATAAAATTGGTGCAGCAAAAGTTCGGTCCCGATCAACATGGGCGAAAATGGTCCTCGCGAAAAGGGCGATCGCGTCATCGAGCTTAATTGTTCACCGTCAATTCAATCATTATTAATGCAATGAACCGGAACGAGTTACGTCATAGCGGACTATAGTAACGTACTATAATATGTCACCAAACACATCCGGTTAGACTATAGTCTGGTGGGCGTCACCCTCATCAAGGTATATTAAAACGTGTTCACATATTTACTCTGATCTACTATAAATTTAATTTCTTTTTACAGTCGCCAATGACGCCGCATACTACGTTTTTGTTTCTAGTCGTGTGCAGTGGCATTATCGTAATTTGCTGTTAATTCATATTGGAGTTGGCTTGCATAATAGCTTCACTCGAAATATGTATACAACCCCTGACAAAAGGTTTCCGATCGGAGGCATTGATACGGAATTTACAAAAAGCATTCATGTTTTAGAAGTGATTGGGTTGCCGTGGTGGACAGGGGTTGTACGCTGTGCTATATTTCTTTAATTTATTTGTTTGAAAGCGTACAATAATTAGTTGCGCATTTGATATTTCGAAGTTTGAATATATTGACACAGAAAATTAGAACAGCATAATAATTTAGTTTCGCGAGGAAAGTTGATGTTAAATATCAGATAAAATTTAAATAATCGTCATTAAAAATTGTTTTAGCGTATCTCGCGCGACTAAAAATCTACAGTGTGATAATTGCTGTTTTAATTCCTTCATAGAAATAAAATTCTGCACGAACCTGAAACTGTTTCGTCTCTACCGCATCGTGCGCAACGTTTTCATTGAAATTGGATCGTGAAGCGAAATTCATCCCGAAAATGGATTGAAAGAATCAGTTTACGAGTGTGCACACAAAAATAACCGATAGAGTGCAATTCTATTAGTAGTAACAGCTTCAGCTATCCATTTTTTTTCTAATATTTATTAGAGGGCATACTAGAGAACATAATCCTGAATTACAGTCCCCAGCAATTACTGAAATGCTTCAATGTAGGTTTTGCTCATGCTTGCTCGAAATGTCGTAAAACCTTTTAACGCACAATTACTTTTATCAAGAATGCCACGTGCGTGTTTACAAGCAATATTTTCGTGATACAAACATGTTTAATAACGCGCTGGAATTCGTTCCATTACTTAATTAAATGTGGCTGTTTGAGGTAAAACGTTGCCGGAACAGTTAATTAAAATAATGCAAGTGGAACTTTTACACTTTACACGTGGTTAATGAAATTGTGAAGAAAACCTTATCGTAATTTAAAATAACAGTTGTTAATGGCAGATCCTGTAATATATTTCAATAAATGCAAAATAAAAATTATCCGCATTAATTGAATGAATCTGGGATTCAATGCAAATATATTTGTTCTTTTAAACATATTAGTAAGATGTGAATAACATAACAATATTACTAGTTCTTCCAATGTGTTCTATGTTTTATGCATTTTTGCCATAAATGCATGGAACTTGCAATTAACCCTCGGACAACGGACGATTTTTATAGCAATATAATTGACTATGCTTGGGACCGTTCACAGCTCTAATTAATAATTTCTAATAATTTACTTTTGATGATATCTCGCGTAGACAAGTTAGTCTTTCCGATATCCTCAATGAAACTGCTATTCAGTTAGTTTAATTGCCACAAATTGGATGTTCCCGGTGAGAAATGACTTCGGCACAGTACTCGGAGGGTTAAGTAATTAAAGTATAGGAGACTAGGGCTAAAAGTTACCGAGGTAAGTTGTTCCCATCATTGTTTATAAAAAGGGAGAAGAACGCGCGATCCGTTTTCAGTTGTTTTCTTTATATAAAAGTGAGTAAAGACCCTGTCATCCTTGTCGACGCTTCAACGCTAGAGGCAAGAGATCAAGGAACAGCATTCCCGCACGGGATAAGTGTCACATTTCGGTCCGGAAGTTTCAACACACAGTATCGTTTCGTCACGGTAGTTGTTTTCCGGTCGAAGGATCAAACACTGGTCAAAACTTATAACTCGGATGGTCCTCTACATATAAATCCGGGAAGTTCCGAAAGAAGAATTAGGACCGTTGAGTACTGAAGTTTCCTTGTTAGCGGCGTACACGCGATGTTACAGCATGCAAGGTCGCTCGGAAATTTATGAGCAGGTGCCCGCGTGTGCGAACGTGTACATATTAGATCTCCCTAGAATTTCGTAGCTCGGGGAACTTCGATTCAAGCCGAAATCGCCGGTTGAACGGGTGAGCTTACGTCAAGAAGTTTCCCCCAATCTACCCGTGGGAATAATAATTTCTGCCGGTTGGTCGGCTTCCAACAGTTCCGGCCGGCGTGGGTCCCCGTCCGGCCACCATTTTTCCCGGAAATTATGGCAGTGGATACTCTCGCATTACGCGAATTTCGCGAACCTCGGGACGAGATCATTAGTGCGAGTTCGAGGAGCGGTGTCGCGTGTATCGGGGGGTGAGCAGTCTTTCGTAACAAGCGGTTCCTCTCGCAGTTATAGTGCCAATTATGCAACTCGTTACACGAAACAAACTAATTAGTCATAATTATTCTTCTGATTAACGGCATCTAGCTGCTATCCTCGGCGTCGGCGAACGAACAGCTCTGGAGAGATTCGACCGAACCGAGAGGTCTTTCAACGGTCCGTTTCAACGAATAAAAGAACATTTCTTTAAGTCGTGTTTGTATTTCCCGCGAGAAATATAAAGTATAAAGGGAAACATGCTGAAACCTGTAGCACACTAGGAACATTGTTTCAAATTCCATTCCTGTGGGATTTTTACGACTCTATATGCTTGTATTATACATTCTTAAACATACATTTGAAGATAAACAGCTGAATAATAAGAAATACCTGCTCGCAAACGTCCCAAGAATGTACTTCCATAAAAGAGATGGTTCTTGAGGTCGTTTGAAGTTACTTTTTTCTTTGCGAAAATGTTCTGTGGGGGAGTTATTAACCCTCAGCACTAGAGTGGTGACTCAGAGTCATAACTAAAAATTGCTGTATCATTATTCACAATATTGTTTACATTATTAATTATGTTGATATCTAATCAATAGACTGCGGATCTTTATGCAAAATAAAAAAAGGTTTGCATTGATTGCAAGACACAGGAGCCAAATAAAAATTTCGTTCTTCGTTTGATTATCTTGTTAAGGTGAAACTAATACACTGGTGGCCTTAAATCTTTTCAATACCTCCACTCTTTTAAATTGTACGTACCCATTTTTGTCATAAATGCATAAAATCCGCAATCAATTACTAAACATTTAAATATTGTATGAGGTAATGTACCAATTTCATATTCGAACACAAATCATAGGTAATGAAAATATTCTACATATAAAATAGTTCCGCGTGCAAAGGATTGACCAATCAGAGCGCGGCTACCACGGCTCGCGATGAACGTGGCGTTGGCATTGGCCGAGCCGGAATCCCTCCACAGCAGCCGCGTTCTGATTGGTTCCGCGTTTTTCATTGATAACTTCGGAACAAAGCCGCGGAAGAGATTTCCGCAAAGGAAAAAGTGACTTCAAACTTGAAATGACCTGAAGGATCACCTCCTTCAGGAAAGTACGTTTCCGTGACACCCTGTACATATGTGCAAACCTTTTAAACAATTTATTCGACCGTGTTATAATCTGTATTTTACTGTATTTTAATGAAAAGTCCGCGACGAATCAACCCAGTTGAAGTTCAAAAGCAGTTGAACTAGTTAGCTTAGCTGCTCAGAAGTTGCAGCGTTAATTCCAGCGCCGTGAGCGCTTGTTACAATAATATTAGCGGAACAAATCCCGGGCGCGATGTAACGAGCAGCCGCCGCCGCCGCCGATCGGTAACCGTTGCTTTCACCCGAACAACAACAAAACGCAGACGCTTTTATTAGCGGTGAAAGCGGTCTCAGGACTTTTGCCGGTGAATTTCGCGATCGCGGTGGCTTGCTGTACAGCGAGAGAGCCAAATGGCTTCATCATTCGTACGGGCCATTTAGTTACCGGCGATAATTGATATCGCGCCGATAGGCACCGGTTACTCGCCTACAAGACCCCGTGGATCAGCTTCGACTCATTAGCTTTATTGATAATCGCACTCGACAACCTGTCTGTCCACTTGTTCCGCGACTCGTCTGCAGGATCTCCTAGCAGAGAAGACCTCCACCGAGCATAATCTCCCGCAAAACCCGATCCCCGCCGTATTGAGACGCCTAATCTTCCGGTAATTTAGATATCTGATAAGAACCTCAGCTCCATTAATATTTATCGAGCACTTCGCGCGCGAGATTCGACGACGGGAAATGAAAGGGGAAGAGTGAAGTCATTATCGTGGAAGATAGGCAACAGGAGACCGATCGACACAGGTCCTGGAGAAAGTGACTGCCGCAAGTTATCGCAAAAATATCGATGTTGTCGCTTTCAGCCGGCGAACATTACTAAACATTAGTATCGAGTTTGTTGCACGCCAAGTGTCCCTCAAACGGAGCGTTTTGATCAAGAATCACGGTGACGTCTTGGTATACAGTGGATCCAAAATGTGTTTACGCATTTCCGATTCTCCGGAGATTGTCATCATTACGCAAAATAAAAAATGTTTGCATCGATTGCAGGACCCAGGAGCTAAATCAAAATTTGATGCTTCTTTTCATTATCCTGTTAAGCTCAAACTAATACATTGGTGTCCCTAAATATTTTTTAACATGTCCACTGCTTCAAATTTTACGTACTCACTTTTGTCATAAATGCATCAAATCCGCTGTCTACTGATCAACTTGCAGAAACAAAAGCCTGAGATATTTTTAGAAGACCCAATCTCCTAAAAATTGATGTAAACTCAGTCGTCTCCATTTTTCAAGGATAGCGAGGCACGATTTCTCAATAAAACTTTTATCAAGGCATTCGTGACACTTTTCTGATTGAAATGATACCAACCACGACACAATTTGGGTTACATATACTCGTTTGGTCCACGAAAAAGTGGAACTTAGATTAAATCTTTGCTGATTTATGCAATAAATCCTGTTCTACATTGATGGATCGCTTTAGATCGACTTAGATTGTTTGCACACGTGAAATGCGTATTCATATCGGTCCGGATAATCGAGGCTCTGCTAGATTGTTGGATTGAACAAACAAGTATGGTCCGAATAACGTCATGTTTGGACTCGTTTTAATCAGAAAAATGCCACAAATATGTTGGTGAAAGCTTTACAGGAAAATGATTAGGAACAGGAAAGCTTTGTAGGAAGTGCCTCCACAGACTTTCTGTTGATTTTGTAACAGAGTTCCTAGGCAAAGTTAGATCGCAATTTCGAGCTCTAATCTCGAAGTACAACTGGATCCCCGTAAATTACCGCCACTGTCAGTCAAACAGTACCGTGTGATTGATAATACAGCGTATACAAAGGAAAGATAAAGAGATAACGTCAAAGTGTAGATTGACGTTGACTTTGCACAACGATCCACTTTATTATTTAATATCTCCCGAGGGTACACGATAGACGACGGAAACAAAAATGTCCGCCGGATTGTCTAACAAACTAAAATGCAATTAAAGACAAAATACATACTAACAATATGCACTTGCATGTGAGAAGTTTAAACAGTTTTGGTGCAACATCGAGCAAAGGTTTAAAAACCGTCGAAGTTGCGAAATAAGTTATCCAATTTATTTAATCAAGGCGAATACTTTTATATTATTGCATAATATCTGAATTATTATAATAAAGTAAACAAATTCTGCTATGGAAAATAATTTCTCTCATTGAACAAGTTGCAAGCATCTATTACAGAGTGACCTAAAAATTGTGTACTTCCTTGAAATGATCCCGGAGGTCATTTGAAGTCACTTTTTCCTTTGCGAAAATGTTCTCCGCGGCTTTGTTAAAAAGTTATCAATGAATAACGCGGCTAATTTAATTCATCAGATAAATTAATCAATTTAAAACAAGAAATACTAGGTCTGACTTCTTAAGTTGACTGAGCGTAGGAGTCTACCTCCTTAAGGAAACGTTGCTGCGCAATTTATAGTTACCGCAAAGTTTAATGCCGAGATGTAAAATGTGTTACACTGTACAGTCTACATTGTACATCATCGACGAATCTTGTCCACGGAACCTTTATTTAGCATTAGCATAAGTCCGCCTACCGTTCGCGATCTACGTTTACATTACCGATGAATAATTCCGCGTACCAAAAGAATAATAATTCATCGTGATATGTGGGCCCGCAAGGAGGTGCCATGCTGCTTCATTATTGGCAGCTACATTGTTGCACTTTGCATAATGAGATGGACGGACAGAAGTAAGTACTACGCCGATCATGATCACCGTTGTGGGTATAAATCGGGTGACTCGACACTCTGTTGCATGTATAAATCATGAACATAAATACCGATCCGGAACAATTGTTATAGTCGAACTGTGTACACGATCGCCTGCTACATAAACGAAGTCAACACTTCATTCCTCAACGCTGTTATCCCACGAAACATTTGTCCGAGGGCAAACACGATTGCTTAACGCTCTGCTAAAATTATATTTTGCGGTGGTCATTCTTTATCCGCGGGAATTTAGCGAATCTGTTTTTTCTTTACGTTGGAAACAAACATCAGATGAATCAATAACGTTGCAAAAGCAAGACGTCTCGCCTTTATTCTCTCTGTGTATACATCGTCGACTATTTTTGAGGTTTTGGAAACATTAAGGGTAATTAACCCCTTGCATTCCTTTGTCGAGTGTGACTCAGCATCAGAGAAAGAAAAATGTAAGTGAAACGGGTTTTTAAATGTATTTGGTTCTGTCATTATTTATTTAATTGTCTTATTTTGTAGTTTAAAACAAAGATAAGATCCACGAATATAAATTACGACAAATTTTGAGAGCTATATTTAATATAATTATTAAACAAGATTGTTTAAAATAAGTATATAGGTAGCCAAGCCACTTCCCTTGAAGTAAATTTCAAATAAAACGCTTAAAATAGTAGGAAGTTTGTTGGCAATAATATTGAAAAATAAAATGGTTAATTGGTCCTCGCAATTAATAGATTGTAACTTTATTTTAAAGTCAAACTATAGGTCCAACACATTGGGCTTGATTTTCAACCTATTAAACATATTCAACAAGAAATTAAATATTTATTTCACCCCCGCTTGTTGCAATTCAGCTAGAAAGTTTTTATTTTGCATAAAGATCCGCAGTCTAGTAATGTAGTAAAAATTGAAAGAATTCAAAAATATTGAAATATTACTTTCGCCATATACAATAAAATCAATCGAGTAAGAAAGAAATTTTTAAGCTGTCTATTAATGATACATGATCACAAGTGATTTCGTAAATTTTCCTGCATCGATCTGTTTAGACACAACATTTTTCCGTTGTTACACAATCGACGTTTTTAGCGGAGGATTTATCGAAGCAATATTTCTGAATCTGGTGTGTATTAAAACCGCTAGAGATGCGCCGTAACTCGGACAGTTTATTTCCATTTTGCAATATTTCATTTCGATCCCTGACAATCATATTGTGCATATATCACGTGCCCGTTACACCGCGATTGTTATCCGAATATCTTCGGCCGACTGCTATATCAAATTCCTTTCATATCGTTTCAGTTTTCGACCATCTGCAAAACAGTATCATTAATCCGGACAGACAAAATCGATTCCTATCTATTCACTATCGCCGTATAGGTTCTATCTTCCATGTGACGATTATTTATCAACGGGTTCAAAATTCTTCGGGGCTTACATAATTATTCCATAACGCTATCGCCGCGGACGATTAATCGATAATGCAAGGTAATCTAGGCAAAGCTTCGATAAATCTATCAATTGTTACGAGCTTTCCAGCGATATCCACGAGACTTAATTCTCGACAATAACGTTTAATTCTTTTAAATGTTAAATCCAGTCGCGTGTTTACATTAATCCAGTCTACTAATTTGAACGAGTCGTTCGTCATCAGTTGCGATTGCGAATCTTTATGCAAACTACAAAGTTTCAACTGCAAGAAATGGAAATCAAGTGGGAAGTTTCTGTGTTGTCATTTTAGGTAAGTACAACAAATATTGAATGTAGGTTTACATTGAATAAACCGCTTTTATTGTATTTTTTAAAATTTATTGAGAAAAACACTAAGATGCACTTGCCCCGTAAATATTACTACACGGGGCAAGTGCGTACTATCACGGTGGGGTAAGTCCGTACTGTATGGGTAACTATAAACCTAAACGCAATAAAAAGCATTTTGCCCCGTAGCACTTGAGACAAGGTTCGAAAGCATTTTTATAAACTTGGTTTTAATATCACTGTAATCCCTTTTATATTTCAGCATAAAAGTACATGCTTGTTTAAAAATGGATAACTATAAAACTAAACGATATAATTTAATGCAATAAGAAGCATTTTATAGCAGGCTTGTTAATCATTCTTTTCTTGCCCCGTAGCACTTGAAACAAGATTCGAAAGCATTTTTAACTCTCAGAGGCGGACTTGCCCCATTTTCGGGGCAAGTGCGTCCTAGTTGACACTTTGTACAATATCCTTCCTATCAAAATGATCATTTTCAAGCATAATTAGAATCCTACATAATACTAATACATCAGTAATAACTGTGGCAAGAGTTTGATACCAAGAGCGTTAAGTTTTTACATACCGGACTGAAAATAGATCGGTTTAAAGTCCAACTTTGCAAAACCTAGGGCGGTCTTACCCCACTCCACCTTAGCTGTAATTTGAACAAGTAAAACCACTAGAAAAATTTAAAAATACTGTTACACTGCTTTCAATCTATTGAACGTATTAAGAAAGGAAATAAACTTCCACTTCACTCCAGATTGTTGCAATTCAGGTACAAAGTTTTTATTTTGCATAAAGATCCGCTGTCTAATAATCAGAGTTGGTTGGCGTAAGCGATTGTCATCGTCATCGATGCATAAAATCCGCCATCCACAGGAAGAATTGATACAATTGGTAGAAATTATGGAATTGATAGAATGGACGAAAGTATTATAGTATTGACAAATTTAATAGAATAGCCTTGATAGAATTGATACAATCAGTATCGTAAACGTAAAAACTTTTGAGGGCGATCGCGGCCTAGAGTGCCCTAGTAGAGTGACCTTTAATCTAGCGCTTTTGACTACTGAAAACCCCATCTTTGCATTATCGAGAAATGAGAAGGCGCACCTGCAATCTTGCAATCCTGGGAAAACGAGTCAACCCCCTTAATCGTCCAGCTTTCGTCGTCGGTAGCCAGAAAATTTCATTCACAGTCTTTCACGTTGTTCCAGAAGACTCCAGCAACGCGGGAGTGAAGATCGTCCCGGAGATTGTCTAGCGGAGAATGCTGTGGACGCACATTCTGATGTTTTCTCGACAGAAATACGTACCGGCCGGTTTATCTTCTGTACACGAATTTAATTAACTCGGTTAAATCATGGTCGTGATGCACACGCGTGACGCTTTTCAAAGAACTTCGTGCGGCAGGAGCACGCCGGAGAGCTCGGCTCCTTCACGGAGGCTGAGAGAGCAGTAAGCGGTTGTAATTAAGAAGTCACGAGAAAACTGTCACGGACCGATTCTGCGAGGGAGTAATACTGAAAAAGGGAAAAGAGAAAAGAGGTAAATGCGGACCGAGCAACAACAGCAAGCCTGACCCTTTTTCGTGCTTGTTTGAAGATAAGAAATTTCTTCGTTTTGTTACTCGTGCGCCGCCGTTTCTGTCCACTGACACTCGAGTCTGATAAAAAGGTAATTCCAACATAGTGCTATCTATTCAGTAATTATTGGGTTGGCAAGAAAGTAATATCGGTATTTTAAAGGTGAAATAAAAGTCAATTTTTTTATTCGAGCAATAAACTTTACGCAATAAAATATTTTCCATTTTGTTCGATGATCTTCTGCCATCTTTCTGGTAGCTTCATAATTCCGCGCTCGTATATTTCGTATGTATATTAGTATGTATATTTAGTATGTATAGTATTTCCTAAGTAAATTTCAAATGAAACACTTAAAATAGTAAGGAGTTATTGACAACAAAATTGAAAAATACTTCGGAGTTCGAAGGGTTAATAATTTCAGAGATATTCGAGTCGTTCACTTCAAATGAGACACCCTGTATAGCCATTAGAGAACACGTAGGAATAGAATAAATATAAACTTCTAGATATTAAGAGGCCGTTAACTTCGAAATAATCTTGTGCTCGCGAGGCATTTGGCGCCATCGCTAGCCCGGTCTACGCGGTAAGCTATTCTGCACAGACCAGTGGTGTACAGTCCGCGTAATATGCCATATAAAACCCCCGTAAAGAAAGAGTACGGTTTCTTCCCTCTCTACGTGCCGTGAACTACTATCCTGAACGGCTGGCAAGGGTGAGACAGCCGCAACTAAACCGTCTTTCAGTTTCCGTTTACACGCGGTGTCTCGAAAGGTTTAAGCCGGAATTCGCCTGTCGCCGAGGGACCATTTTATTTACCCCGGGCGAAAGTAAATGGACCAAATAGAGACTCCGGTGAAATTAGGTGTGTCCAGAGTGACTTGTACGTTATTAAGGATAACAGTGCGACTGTGAACAATTATACAAATTTTCGCACGATCTGCCACGATTTTACTTCAACCGTAGCAGTCTCGATAAAACCGAGGGGCCGCGTATGCATTTGGTAAAAGAAAGAAAATTATTTTTTAACATTCGGATCACGGGACCCGTCCAAACGATTTCGCATTATTTATTTTACAATTGTTGGGATTGTGAGGATATTTTTGCGGACACTGAATCCCAGACTGCGGATCTTTATGCAAAATAAAAATGATTTGCATTGATTGTGGGAAGCAGGAATAACATAAAAATTAATTTTATCCCTTAACGACTTTGTTACATCAGAAAAAACATTGACAAAAAGAACACATTTGTCAAGTTTCATACTTAACGACCTGATAGTAGCTTTTAATGTTCGATTGTTCTAAAATTCAAATCTCGTCTCGTATAATTTCAACTTTTTTATTTTGCATATCGATCCGCAGTTTTTACGAATTCCTGAAATAAATTTCTTAAGCGTATAGTGCACATTTAATTTTAAACAGTATTTATCGACTTTAATAACTTGATATTGCGATGCTCTTTTTAAATAATTTTTTTAACAAACTAATCTAGCCAATCGAATATTAAAAATTGATATTAAAATACTGTTATTATAATTCTGTAGTGAGTTCTCGCATGAATTTATTCCAACACTTCATGCATGTCAAAAATATTAAAAG